>NC_037670.1:178647962-178724812 GCF_003255815.1 Theropithecus gelada
ACTCAGGAAGGGGAACATCACACACCGGGGCCTATCATGGGGAGGGGGGAGGGGGGAGGGATTGCATTGGGAGTTATACCTGATGTAAATGACGAGTTGATGGGTGCAGCAGACCAACATGGCACAAGTATACATATGTAACAAACCTGCACGTTATGCACATGTACCCTACAACTTAAAGTATAATAATAATAAATAAATTAAAAAAAAAACAAAAACAAAAAACAAAGTGCTCTCATACCGTTTACCTCTTTTATTTCACCAAATCACCGCATAAAGTACACAGGGTAGAACATATTATCCTCACTTTTTATATGGAGACAATGTGGCTCAGGTGACGAGGTGAAAATTTGTGGGTAAGGCAAGAACTTTTTTTCTTTCTCAGCCAGTTCTCTCTACTCAAGTGGACTTCTTTTTTATTATTATTATTATACTTTAAGTTCTATGTGTACAACGTGCAGGTTTGTTACATCTGTATACATGTGCCATGTTGGTGTGCAGCACCCATTAACTTGTCATTTACATTAGGTATATCTCCTAATGCTCTCCCTTCCCCCTCCCTCCACCCCACGAGAGGTCCTGGTGTGTGATGTTCCCCTCCCTGTGTCCCTGTGTTCTCATTGTTCAATTCCCACCTATGAGTGAGAACATGCAGTGTTTGGTTTTCTGTCCTTGTGATAGTTTGCTCAGAATGATGGTTTCCAGCTTCATCCATGTCCCTTCCAAGCTGACCTCACTCCTTACTTTTGTCGTAGGCACACACACACTGAGTAAAATGACTGAATCTGGGATCCAAAATGTTCTCTTCAGTCCCTCGTGTTTTGGCGAACTTTCCTCTCTGCTGTGGCGCTTCAATTCCGCTCTTCTCCATAAGGTCTATCCTTTTCTTCATAAAACTTTCTCATGGATGGCTCCAGTCCCAACTAAAGCTATCCTCCTGTTCCTGGCTTACTCCAATTTTCTAGCTCTTTAGGGAAATGTAAACTTTATGCTGTCATATTCCTTTTATGTAACTTCTTTTTTTCTTTTCTGAGATGGAGCCTCACTCTGTTGACCAGGCTAGAGTAGAGTGGCACAATCTCAACTCACTGCAACCTCTGCCTCCCAAGTTCAAGTGGTTATCCTGACTCAACCTCCTGAGTAGCTGGGATTATAGGCACTTGCCACCATGCCCGGCTAATTTTTGTATTTTTAGTAGACACGGAGTTTCACCATGTTGGCCAGGCTGGTCTCGAACTCCTGACCTCAGGTGATCCACCCGCCTTGGCCTCCCAAAGAGCTGGAATTACAGGCATGAACCACCATGCCCAGCCCTTTTATGTAATCTCTTATGCTGTCCCAAAGACAATTTTATAAAATAATAATAACTAGCACTTTTGAGTGCTTAATAGGTGCCAGTCACCATGTTAAAAACTTTCTGTACAGTGTCTCCTTTAATCTTCACAAGAAACCTATTGTAGTAACTCTTACAGTTTATCACCATTTTATAGATGATGAAACCAAGGCTAAAGGAAATATGACAAAGTGTCCAGGGTCACTCGACTGGGAATTTGGGAAGCCAAGTTGGAAACTCAGATCTACTCATTTTCAAACCTTGTACTTCTTTTAAAGTAATGGCATATTTGGTTTGTTGTCATGGTTTAATCATGAAATATTTCAAGTGTACAGAAAAGTACAGATGGCATTACTTCAAACCACTTGTGGCCAGGCACAGTGGCTCACACCTGTAATCCCAGCACTTTGGGAGGCTGAGGCAGGTGGATCACCTGAGGTTGGGAGTTTGAGACCAGCCTGACGAACATGGAGAAACCTTGTCTCTACTAAAAATACAAAATTTGCCAGGCGTGGTGGTGCATGCCTGTAATCCCAGCTACCCGGGAGGCTGAGGCAGGAGAATCGCTCGAACCCTGGAGGCGGAGGTTGCGTTGAGCCATGGGACTCCAGCCTGGACAATAAGAGCGAAACTCCATCTCAAAAAACAAAAACAAAAACAAAACACTCACATCCGGAATGCTCAAATTTAACAAGTGTGATCTATCTTGGTGAATGCGTCCAGGGTCTCGAAGGTGTGTATTCCGATGCACTTAGGTGACCTGTTGTAAAGTATGTCAATTAGGTCAAATTAGTTGGTACTTTTGTTCCAGTCTTCTATTTAATTACTTTTGCTATGAATTACTGAGTAAGAAGTATTGACATCTCTCATTGTATTTGGAGATTTGTCTAGTTCTCCTTTCAAATCTGTCAAGTTTTGCTTAGTAAATATTGAAGCTCTCACAGTAAGCACATACACATTTAGGATTTTCTTATCATCGAATTGACTCTTTCATCATTATGAAATGTCCCTGGTAGTATTCCCTTATCTCTGTTAATATTCTGTGCTCTTCAGTCCAGTTGTTTGATAATAAGCCATTGCAGCTTTATTTTGATTTGTATTTGCCTGGCAGAACTTTTTCCATCCTTTTACTTCTAATCTCTTCATATGTTTACATTTAAAGTATGTTTCTTATAAATAACATGTAGTTAGGTCTTGCTTTTTTTCTCTTTCAGCATGACAATCTCTATCTTTTAAGAAGAATATTTAGAGAACTGATTAGCAAATTATGGCCCCTGAGCCTAATTTAGCTTAGTGCCTATTTTTGTAAATAAAGATTTATTGGAAAACATCCACGAGCATTTGTTAGGTATTGTCTAAGGCTGTTTTTGTATTTCCAAAGTGGTTGCAATACAGATCGTATGGCTTGAAAAACCAAAAGCATTTATTGTATGTCCCTTTATGGAAAATATGTGCTTACTCCTGTTTAAAATGTTACATTTGATGTAATTGTCAGCATGATTTAACTGAAATCTACCATTTGCTATTAGGTTGGTGCAAAAGTAATTGCGGTTCTTGCCAGTAAAAGTAATATTTGTTTCTTTATGCATCTTTTCTGATTTTTGGTTCAATTTTTCCTGTCCTCTTTTGTCTACTTGAGTTTCTTATTATTCCAATGTATTTTCATTACTGGATTAACAAGCTCTTTGTTTTACTTTTTAATGGTTGATCTATGTTTACAATGGACATCTTTAAGTTAGCAGTTTATCTTCGAATGATGGACCACTTTTGGTATATTGTGTAAAAACCTACAGCAGTATTCTTCCTTTTCCCCATACCATCCTTTCTGATATTTTGTTGTTCATTTCATTTCTACATATGTTCAAATCCCATAATACATTGTTATCATTTGTAGTTTAGAAAATCAACTATCTTTAAGAAAGAAAAAAAAAAAAGCTTTATATTTATCTACCTATTTCTTAATTCTTGTTTGGTTTTTTGTTTGTTTGGTTAGTTGGTTGGTTGGTTGGTTTTTTTTTAAGATGGAGTCTTGCTCTGTTGCCCAGGTTAGAATGAAATGGCACGATCTTGTCTCACTGTAACATCTGCCTCCTGGATTCAAGCAATTCTCCCACCTCAGCCTCCCATTTCTCTAGTAGCTGGGATTACAGGCACCCACCGTCATGCCTGGCTAATTTTTTTTTGCATTTTTGTAGAGACAGGGTTTCACCATGTTGGCCAGGCTGGTCTCGAACTCCTGACCTCAGGTGATCTGCCTGCCTCGGCCTCCCAAAGTGCTGGGATTACAGGCATGAGTCAGCATGCCTGGCCTATTTCTTAATTCTTAATCCTCTTTTTTTTCTTTTTTGAAACAGGATATCACTCTGTCACCCAGCCTGGAGTGCAGTGGTGCCATCTCAGCTCACTGCAACCTCTGCCTCCCATCTTAACTGTTTTTTATAGAAACGAATTTCCTCTGGCTTTATTTTCTTTCTGTCCAAAGAATTTATTTAACATTGTAATGCTGATCTACTGGCAATGAATTCTCTCAACTTTTGTTTATCTGAGGAATTATTTCGCTTTCATTTTTTAAAGTTTTTTTGCTGCGTAAAGAATTTCAGGTGGAGATTATTTTTCTTTCAGTACTTAACTATATCGTTCCTTGTCTTCTGCCTTGCTTAGTTTCTCAGGGGAACTCTATTATCATTCTCATCTTTTTCCCTTTGTGTATTGGTTTCTTTTCTCTCTTGACTCATTCAAGATTTTATCTTTATCTTTGATTTTCAGCAGTTTGAATACAATGTGCATAGTTGTCATTCTCTTTGTATGTAATTTGTTTAGAGTTTGTGAACTCTAAACAAGTAGAATGGGAGTCTCCCATTCAGCCATGATTTCTTCATGTGTTTCTTCTGTCCCATCCTCTTTTGTTTTTCCTTCTGGGTCTACTCTTACATGGATGTTAGGCCATTTAAATCATTCCAGGCTGGCTGGGCGCGGTGGCTCACACCTGTAATCCCAGCACTTTGGGAGGCCAAGGCGGGCAGATCACCTGAGGTCAAGGGTTTGAGACCATCCTGGCCAATGTGGTGAAACCCCATCTCTACTAAAATTACAACAAAAATTAACTGGGCTAATAATCCCAGCTACTTGGGAGGCTGAGGCAGGAGGATCACTTGAACCCGGGGGGCAGAGGTTGCAGTGAGCCAAGATGACGCCACTGGACTCCAGCCTGGGAGACAAGAGTGAAACTCTGTCCCAAAAAAAACAAACAAAAAAATTATTCCAGGCTTCTAGGACTCTCTGTTCTGCTTTTATTTACTTATTTACTTTTTTTTCTTTTCTCATAAATATAATGTTAAGAAATAGAAGTCAGACATAAAAGAATAAAAGTATGATGGTACCATATATGCAAAGTCAAAAAATGCCCAACTAATCTATGGAAATAAAATGTTCGGATGTAGAGTTAGAATGCAATGATTGATAGGTGCACGTGGGATTTCTTAGTGTCTGATAAAGCTCTGTTTCTTGATATGTCTGGTTGTTCGACCAGGTGGGTTCACTGCAAAACTTCACGGAACTGTACACTTTTTTGTGTACTTTTTCTGGACGTGTTATTCTTCTACTTAAAAGTTTATTTTAAAACTGAAAAATAGCTTTCCGTGTGTTTTTCTTCTAAAAGTCATACATTTTGTTTGGGTCCATAATCTTTTCAGAATGTATTTTTATTGATATTCTAGAGAAAGTAAGTTTATTTTTCTCCTACAATAATAGTCAACTCATCATCATGAATGTTACATCATTTCTTGGTAGTTTTTATCATAGTCATAGCCATGTATGCATGATCCATTTCTTATCTTTCTCTTCTGTTCTATTTATCTATCCTTACACAATATCACACATTAGACCTTCTATAGCTTTATGATCAATCTTTGTACCTGGTATGGTCATTCCCTTCTAATTCTCTTCTTTAAAAAATGCCTTGGCTATTATTTGCCTTTTGCTCATCCATATAAATCAGGAATCAGCTTTTAAATTTTATTAAAATTCCTATTGAAATGATATTGAATTGAGATACTAACTTGGAGAGAATCAACTACTGTATGATGTTGAATTATCCCATCCTGGAATATGCTAGATAACATAAGCACAAAGACTTCTTTTAAGTCTTCTAGTAAAATGTTTATAATACTCATCATAGATATCTTAAATATATTTTAGAATAATTATTTCTGTATAATTTTAAAATAGGGTAAATTAGTGCTTTTTTTTAATCACACACTTTACATTGAGTGTAACCAGTGAAAGGAAATACTAAAGACTCATTAATAGGAAACGTGTATGTAGTGAAGTTACCAGTTTGCTTGCTAAGTTCAAATGGTTGGATTCTCTTGGATATTCTATATGGACATTTGTAAACAGTGACAGTTTTGTTTCTCCCTGTCCTTGCGTATTTCTTTTGTTTGTTTGTTTGTTTGTTTCATGCCTTCCTAAACTGGCTACACTTTTCCATCCAATGTTAGCCCAGAAACCATGACAGCATGCACTTTATTCTTCCTCTTAGTTTAAAATGAATATTTCCATATTTTCATGCCTAAGTGTGTTTTCTGTATGCTGTGTTATCTCTTTTTTTTTGAGAAGATTAATAGATCTCTTCTATCCCTTGTTTTAATTTTTATATTTTGAATTATAAATATGCGCTGTGTTTTCAAATAATTTATTTTTCTTTGCATATAGAGGTGATCATATTGTTCCTTTTTGTTTGATCTACTACTATAATGATTTACCTAAATAAAATGTCCAATATTAAATCAACCTTGATTACATTCCTAAAATATACCTTACTTAAATATGTTGTTCTTTTTTAAATACACATTGACAGAAGTATTTTGAGGGTCCTCATCTCTTTTTATTTGTACAATTTTAGTCTGTTTTATGAGCAAGAGGGTATCTGTTCCATCTGAGCTTGATCCTCTGATGATTCATTAATTCCTTTTAAACTACTGTTTCACTTCCTTTAATGGTTATACTTCTATTCAGGTATATTTCTTCCTGAGTCAATTCTAAGATTTGTTTAGAAAATTACCAATTACATTTAAGTTTTCAAAATTATTTAATAAAGTTTTGTATATTTTCATATGATATTTTTCTACTAATTATATTTTTATTTTCTTTCCTTATAATGTTTGTCCCTTTTCTGTTTTGATCTTGATCAATTTTTATTTAATTTTGTATATTAGTACTATTCTCAAAGACCTATAGTTTGGTTTTCATTTTCTCTTTTCATCTTTGCTTAATCTCTCATTAGTACCTACTCTCATTGTATTGATTCCTTCTTTCTGCTATCTTTGCATTTAATCTATTTTTAAATTTTTAAGATAAAATATGGCATATTTATTTTCAGTTTTCTATCCTTTCTATGAAAGAATGGGTATGAATTTTTCTCTATTATTTTAGCTGGATCTGTGGGTCTTGATATGGAGTGTTCATTACATCCAATGCTAAATACTTCATAGTTTGCATTATAATTTTTTACTCATGTATTATTTAGTTTCTGAATATATGCTTTACCCTTTTCACAAAAAGTTGCTGACTATAATAAATTCAGAATTTTCTTAATTTATTACAATACAATCAAGAGTTTACTCAGTTTGAGATAAACTTTCTGTATATTTGAGACTTCGTAGGTCTACTACTTGATCAATTTTCATAACAAGGATTAATTTATAACCATTGAAGGAGAACCCTTCAATTGGCCACTAGCTTATTAGTTACATTGATGCAGTATTCTCTATCCTTACTAGATTTTAGTCTCTATGACCTATCAGTTTTTGAGAGCAATGTATTAAACATCTGATAATTCTATACACTTTTGCTTTATGTATTATGAGGCCATGTTGCTAAATGCCTACAAGTTCAGGATTGTAATCGCTTCCCGATCAATTATTTCTTTTTATAATTAACTCTCCATATTCCTAGCAATGAAATTTGTGTGTCTTTTTGTTTCCATTTCTATTTTCTCAAAATTATTTTTGTCTGCTGGGAGTATAATTGCACTAGTTTTTGGTTTTTTTCTGGGGATTTGCCTGGAATGTCTTTACCTAACCCTTACTTTACACCTTTCTTGGCCCTTATGATTTAATTATGTCCTTCTAAATTGCATATGTTTTTAAACAACTAACTTAAAGGAATTTAACCTGCCCATAATAACTATGATTACAGTTGAATAACAGGTTTGAACTGTACAAGTCCACTTATAGGTGAATTTTTTACAATATTTTAGAATAATTTTTGGACATTTATGACAATTCGAGAAAACTCACAGATGAACCTAAAAATATCAAAACAATTAAGAAAAGTTAGATGGGTCATAAATGCATAATATGTAGATACTAGTCTTTTTTGTTGTTTTCTTCTATAAAACATACACAAATTATAAAAAGTTAAAATTGATCAAAACTTATACACACAAATACTTACAGACTGTACATGGCACCATTCACAGTCCAGAAAAATGTAAACAAATGGAAAGACACAGCATTCAGCCACAACTGCGTAAGATTAACTGTGGTGCATACTGTCCCGTTGTAAGAATTCTGGAGCCACCTGCTGCTGCTATTATGGTGAGCTCAAGTGTGGTAGATTGCAAGTGGCTACTTGAAATGCCACACGATGCCAATCATCTCCACATGAGCAGTTCGTTTCTCCAGTAAACTGGATCGCAGGAAAAAGTGATCTCTCACGTATTTTTCCTCATGGGTAGTGCAATACAGTAAACCTTAAATAAAACCACGGGACACCTATGAAGCGCCACGACTAGTGCTGGGAGTGCTCCGGAGAAGCCGAGGAAAGTCAGGACGTTACAAGAAAAAGTTGAGCCGGGCGCTGTGGCTCACGCCTGTAATCCCAACACTTTGGGAGGCCGAGGAGGGAGGATCACGAGGTCAGGAGATCGAGACTACAGTGAAACCCCGTCTCTACTAAAACTTACAAAAAAAATTAGCCGGGTGAGGTGGTGGGCGCCTGTGGTCCCAGCTACTCGGGAGGCTGAGGCAGGAGAATGGTGTCAATCCGGGAGGCAGAGCTTGCAGTGAGCTGAAATCGCACCACTGTACTCCAGCGTGGGCGACAGAGCGAGGCTCCATCTCAAAAAAATAAAAACAGAAAAAAAAGAAAAAGAAAAAGTTGAATTGCTTGACGGGTACTGGAGAGTGAATGGTTACCCACCACGTTAGACGATTCATCTTGTAAACAGAAAACCTGAACTTATTATAGTCCTGTAAATGTATTTTCTTTTCCTTGCGATTTTTATAACATTTTCTTTCCTCTAGCTTGCTTTATTGCAAGAATACAGCATATAATACTATAACATGCTAAATATGTGTTAATTGACTGTGTTATTAGTAAAGCTATTAGTAAAGTTTTGGAGGAGCCAAAAGTTATACATGGATTTTCAGCGACACGGGGAGTTGCCATCTCTAATCTTTGTGTTGTTCGAGGGTCAACTGTACTGGTAAACTTGAACTATTCCTAAAATAATATTTAGCGTTTTTCTAAATACCATGCTTTTCCTTTGCTTCCCTTTATCCCTTTAACGCATTTTTTAGGATTGATCATGTGTTGTTGTTTTTTGTTTGTTTGTTTGTTTGTTTGAGACAGAGTCTTGCTCTGTGGCCCAGGCTGCAGTGCAGTGGTGCGATCTCAGCTCACTGCAACCTTTGCCTCCCAGGTTCAAGTGATTCTCCCGCCTCAGCCTGCCAAGTAGCTGGGACTACAGGAGCGCACCACTATACCTGGCTAATTTTTTTTTTCTTTCGTATTTTTAGTTTCACCATGTTGGCTGGGCTGGTCATGAGTGATCCACCTGCCTTGGCCTCCCAAAGTGCTGGGATTACAGGCTGACCCATGGCACCCGGCCGATCATATGTTCTTTATTGCTGTTTTCCTCTCCAGTCGTCCCTATACTCATTTCCTGTGATTGCTCTCGGGTATTTTGATTCCATCATTTTAACTTTCTGTCAATTAGTCATAATAATCATTACTGATTTATACAGCTTAATTTATACATATTCAATAATTTATTGCTAATCATTGACAACTACACCTCCCTTCTGAATTTGTTCTCCTTTAGTAGTCATCTCTGTGAATATTTGCGACTGATAAACGGTTTCAGTTCAGGTAGATGGAATTTTCTAGTTTCAGTCCCATTTCCAAGAAAGTTTAATCCATGTATGGATATTGGCTTTATTAAGGGTCACCAGTTTTAGATCCTAACCCCAGGAAGGCCCAAGGCACTCACCCTGTTTCTGTGAGGCCATCACAACCTTAGATCCTAGGCTTATATTCAGACCTGATGCCGCACTAGCTGCCCAGGCTTTCACCAAAACTCAATGTTCCCATCGTGAATTTATCTTTACTTCTGGCATCCAGATATTTCCCTTATTTCACACTTTACATATTCTCAAGCAGTTTCATTATGTTGTATCCATGTGTATTTAATAGGGGGGTATTCTCTGTTAACTTAAAACAGCAGGTTGCAGGAACCCAGTACTATCTATCTTTATTCTTTGCATTGCCCATGCAAGTGAGCCCTGCTATATAACCATCGTGTCTGCTGACACTTGCTTAACACATTTTTCAGAGTGTTTTCTAAAGAAGTCATCACATCTAAGATGCAAGCTTACAGGCGAGTTCACTAAGGGATTTACTTTGTAGACTTGTTGGTTTTGATCTAAATTTAATGCCCTTGTCTGTTTCTACAACTGTATTTGTTTACTCTTTTGTACCTGTGGTATAATATACTATCTTATACTCTCAAGCATTTCAGTACCTCTTCCTATGTTTCTGTATCACTCTGTCTCTCTCATTCACACACACATGCACATGCACACACATATACTTTTACACATGCATGCACGCACGTACATGAGCACACACACACATTTACGCACATGCGCACAGACAGCACACAGTGGGACAATCTGTTCACAAACACTACAGAACAAACTTCCTTGTCTGTAGGAAGATATGTGTGTACCTGGCCTCTTTGCTGTTCTTGCGACTTGCCCTTCCCAAGTTATTTCTACTTTACCTCTATGGTTCATTTGATAGGATTTCCACTTAATGTATTATAAGCATAAGATTTATGCAAGATGTAGCATAAGATTTATGCCTTTTCTGGAATAAATCTTTGCTTTCAATAGATCCATCGGTTCCTTTCCAGAAATGATCACTGCCTTTTATATTCTCTTTGAAAAACAAAAGCACCTGCCTTGACCCTTGTCTTCAATATCACATGTAACCATACAAAACTAAAAACAACCCGTTCATGTATTCCTTTGGTTAATAGAGTTTTGTTGAGCAGCTCTCATGTTGTAGGTGGTGTGTTAGATGCCGGGTATGTTCCATGAAACAAAGTAGTCTCTGACCCCTGGAAAAGAAAGAAAGAAAGTCCCTGCCCTTGCCTTTCTGGGCACGTAGTCCGATTGAAGAGAGAAGACTTCTGTTAATTAACTGACAATGTTAAGTAGCAAATTCTGAGTGCAAAATGAGTGGTATTGAGATCAGCTGACTATTTGTGGGCTGATACGGTTCCAAACGGCTTCACTTGACAGCCCTGAAGTTGAGTTTTGAAAAGGGTGCAGACAACAGACACATGAAAAAATGCTCATCATCACTGGCCATCAGAGAAATGCAAATCAAAACCACAATGAGATACCATCTCACACCAGTTAGAATGGCGATCATTCAAAAGTCAGGAAACAACAGGTGCTGGAGAGGATGTGGAGAAATAGGAACACTTTTACACTGTTGGTGGGATTGTAAACTAGTTCAACCATTATGGAAAACAGTATGGCGATTCCTCAAGGATCTAGAACTAGATGTACCATATGACCCAGCCATCCCATTACTGGGGATATACCCAAAGGATTATCAATTATGCTGCTATAAAGACACATGCACGCGTATGTTTATTGCAGCACTATTCACAATAGCAAAGACTTGGAATCAACCCAAATGTCCATCAGTGACAGACTGGATTAAGAAAATGTGGCACATATACACCATGGAATACTATGCAACCATAAAAAAGGATGAGTTTGTGTCCTTTGTAGGGACATGGATGCAGCTGGAAACCATCATTCTTAGCAAACTATCACAAGAACAGAAAACCAAACACCGCATGTTCTCACTCATAGGTGGGAACTGAACAATGAGATCACCTGGACTCAGGAAAGGGAACATCACACACCGGGGCCTATCATGGGGAGGGGGTAGGGGGGAGGGACTGCATTGGGAGTTATACCTGATGTAAATGACGAGTTGATGGGTTCAGCACACCAACATGGCACAAGTATACATATGTAACAAACCTGCACGTTATGCACATGTACCCTACAACTTAAAGTATAATAATAATAAATAAATTTAAAAAAATAAAAAATAAAAAAAAATAAAAAAATAAAATAAAAGGGTGCAGAAATCTAGGTCAAAAATATAGATGGGGAGGCATTTCAGGTGGGAGAAGGAAATGAAGAATGACCCTGAGGTGTTACATGGGGTCAAAAGAAAGGATGATTCAAAGCACAGACAGAGTAGAGAAGAGTTGGGCTGAAAATTGAATTTCCTACCACTTGTAGGTACCAACTTGTGACAATGAGTTTGTCATTTCTTGCAGCACCTGTCCTATGTAGCTAAAAGTCTCTTTGAGTTCTGCAATGGCATATTGCTTCTACGACCAACATTCTGTCTTTGATAGTGAGGTCTTAATTAGCATTAAATCAAATGTTATATTGAACCTTGAGTAAAATCTCTTCCAATTTATGTGGTTTTTTATTATTATTATTATTTGTGTCTGTGTTGTTCTGTGTGTGTGTGTGTGTGTGCGCGTGCGTGCACCTGTATTTCTGTATTTGCATTTCTCATCTGGAAAATTCTCCATGGTCTCTTTTCCCAGGGTTTGTACTGATTTTCACCCTTATTCACCCATCTGACATATCCTTTCTTAGTTTAATCCGAGCATTTTATGTGGTGCTAGACTTTTGCTTATTGGATTGTAATTTCCAACTTCTAACCTCTCACCTTTGTAAGATACTGATACTGAATCATCTTTTCTCAATTCTTTCAAACTCTCAGTCTAAATGGTGTTTTAACTCCAAACTGGCTGCCTATTAAATTCATTTACTGTGCTAGAGTGTATCTGGTAACTTGCCTGTGATGAATTTGTGTCCATTATTACATTATAGATGGTTTCATGCAGTCAGCTGTGCAAAGGGCCTAATTATAGCTGTGATGGCCAAAACGACTTGTTACCTCGTGTCTTCTGACTCATGTGACTTGTACATGTTTTTCCAGTGAACAGTTCTACCCTCCACCACAGTTAGATGAGGTAGAATCTTTTTGATAGAAGACCTATATTAGTTCAGATAAATGATGTTGCTTGTTACAAAGAAACACACATCACTTTATCTCATTAGCTTGGGAGATGGATACGGGCAGAGCGTCTTATTCATTTTGTATCCAGTGCTGAGAGAGGGGCACTTCACACAAAAGAGTGGTTCAGCAAATGTCTGTGGGATGCAAAAAAAAAACCCCAAAGCAACAACAACAAAAAGCGGACCTCTTTGGTTATCTAAGAGAGATGTTTTATCTTTTGGTTCTAGAAATTTTTTCTTGCTTC
Organism: Theropithecus gelada; assembly: GCF_003255815.1. Taxonomy (NCBI): domain Eukaryota; kingdom Metazoa; phylum Chordata; class Mammalia; order Primates; family Cercopithecidae; genus Theropithecus; species Theropithecus gelada. Next base: position 178,660,952 of record NC_037670.1, read on the forward strand.
CTCATCTCTCATAGACATCCTAGAGGAGCGTGTGTGTGTGTGTGTGTGTGCGCGCGTGTGTGTGTATTATTAAGCAACCAACCATTCTTTACCAATAGACGGTATCCTTGTTTCTAACAATGAGACTTCTTCTAATAGTGCTAACACTTTATCTCATGTATGTTATTTATTTTTTGAAGACAGAGCTTTGCATTTTGGAATAATCGGAGACTCACATGCAATTTTAAGAAATAATAAACAAAGATCCCATGTACTCTTTGCCCGGCTTCCTCTAAAGTTAACATCTTGTACAACTATAATACAATATCAAAACCAAGATGTTGACATCAACTAATCTTATTCAGATCTCCCCATTTTGCTTTTGTGTGTGTGTGTGTGTGTGTGTGGTGTATGGGTGCATTTAGTTCTGTGCCATCTTATTGTATGTGTAGGTTTGTGTAATAGCACCTGCTATGGTTTGAATGTGTTCCTGCAAAAACATGTGTTGGAAATTTGATCTCCACTGAAATAGTGCCGGGAGGCGCAGCCCGATGAAAGGTGTTTAGGCCATGGATTGATACGGATTACAAAAGCAGCTTGAGGCTGTGAGCTCACTGTCTTGCCCTTCTGCCTTCTTCCAGAGAACCTTGACAGATGTTGGCCCCTTAATCTTAAGCTTTCCACCCTCCAGAACTGTGAGCCAATAGATTTCTGTTCATTACAAATTACTGAGACTGTGATATCCTGTTTTAGCAGTACAAAAAGGGTGAGACATCACCATAGTCAAGATACAGAGCAGTTCTGTCCTGAGGAGCCCTGATGATACTCTGACAGCCACAGCCACTCCTTCCCTCCCTTCTTCCCTAACCCCTGACAACCATGAATCTATTGACCATCTCTAATAATGTCATTTCAAGACTGCTACATAAACAGTTATAAAACATGTAACCTTTGAAGATTGGCTTTTTCCGTTTAGCATCATTCCTGAGATCCACCCAAGCTGTTCATGTATCCATAGTTGGTTCCTTTTTATTGCTGAGTAATATTCCATGGTATTGGAGTAACAGTTTAACCATTCACTCATTTATGGATATCTGAGTTTATTCTAGTTTTGGGCTGTTACAAATGAAACTTCTATAAACATTCATGTATCGATTGTTATGTGAGTGTAAGTTTTCATTTCTATGGGATTCTTATATATGAAATCAACTGCTGGGTTGTATGGTGATGTTTAGTTTATTAAAGAAACAGCCACTGTTTCCCAGAAAGACTGTGCCATTTTCCATTCCTACCAGCAATATGTGACTCAGTTTCCCTGTGTCCTCATCAACATGTGGTGTTGTCATTCTCTTGTATTTTAGCCATTCTAATAGGACTTGTCTTAATCCATTTGGGCTACTGTAACAAGTTACCGTAGACTGAGCAGCTTCATAGTTTATTTTCCACAGTTCTGGAGAAAGTTTAAGATCTAAGTACTGGCATGGTCCAGTTCTGGTGAGGTCCACCTTTTAGGTTGCAAAACTTCTGACTTCTTGTTGTAGCCTTATGTAGTGAAGAGCAGAGAGGAGAAACAAGCTCTCTGATCACTGTAATGAGGGCACTCATCTCATTCATGAGAGCTCTGCCCTTGTGACTTAATCTAATCCTCATTACCTCCTGAAGGCCACAGCTCCTAATCCATCAGGGGGTAAGGTTTCAACTTATGAATTCCGCAGTACACAGACATTCTGTTCATAACAGGTGTGTAGTGACATTTAGTTTCTAAATGGTATTTGAATGTTATTTTATTTATTAAATAACCATAAACCAGGGAGTTAAGGGTTGCAGATGCTGTAAACCTTATGTAATAGATGAAGCAAGCTGGGCACAGTGGCTCACACCTATAATCCCAGCACTTTGGGCAGCTGAGGCAAACAGATCACATGAGGTCAGGAGTTTGAGACCAGCTTGACCAACATGGCGAAACCCCATGTCTACTGAAAATACAAAATTAGCTGGGCATGGTGGCGCATGCCTGTAATCCCAGCTACTCGGGAGGCTGAGGCGGGAGAATCATTTGAACCCAGGAGGCAGAGGTTGCGGTCAGCGGAGATGGTGCAATTGCACTCCAGCCCGGGCAACAAGAGCGAAACTCTGTCTCAAAAAATAAATAAATAAATAAAGCAAGTGGCTCAAATGATCAGACACTTGTTTGAGTCACAAAGTAATCAATGGTAGAGCTTTGTCTGGAACCCTACATTACTCCCTCATTGTTTTATGTTGTCCTGATTAAATTGAGCTTCTAACTGATAAGAGAATCTATTATTCCTAAAATTGGGCCACCCATTCCCCAAACGTCCTACCTTCATTCTAGAATGTCAAACACAAGTCACAGCTGAGCAGCAGGACCTCCATCAGCATGCGACCACACGGCCAGCCACACGCTGCACCAAGCCTCCAGATGGACAGGACTTGGTGGGAAATCATTTCTGCTGCTTTCCGCATACAGTGCCTTCTTTTAACATGGCCTCTTGAGAGCCACTCTCCAGCTGCAGCACGGCCAGCCTCTGTGCCTCCACTCTCCACTCCACCTTACCCATCCACAGCTGTCCTCCCTTTCTCTTCTCTCTTTGCAGCTATTCTTCCTTCCCAATCCGGCACATCAGTGTGGCTCTCCTTCCTGTACACTGGTCTCCTATTTTCCCTTCTCTCTTCAGATAAATCAGGCTCATATAGGGTTAACTTGTGTTAGCTTCTTTTAACTGGTTGTTCTGTTGGGTTTTGATTTTCCTATTTTGGAGGTTGGTTTAATTATGGGAGGAGTTAGAGTCTATTTTAATGAAATAATTATGGAATTAGCCTAGGTTTTTTTAAAGGAAAGAGGAAGGAAAGATGTGTTCCGTTCTGCTTGCATTTTTTCTTCTGTATCAAGCTTTGATGTAGCTTTTTTCCAGGCAGAATTTAGGTGCAAATAAAAAGGTCTCAATCTGACTCAAGTCAGATTACTGTGCTTGGTTGTTCTCAATGGTTTATTGGGTTTTATAGCTCTGTTTTCTTTTCTCGACAAAGTTGTCCCACCTTTGCTTGAAAACCATGTTTCTCTGAACTATTTGATGGTTTCATGATTGCTTGTGCTTAAATTAATGTCAGCAGCAAGGCAATCAGTAGAAACTTCAAGTTTAAGTTCTCCTGAAAGCTAACTTTAAATGTTAATGTTTCATTTAATTGAAGCATTCTGAGATATTAGCATTAACCATTTAGAGCATTTTTGTTAGATAAACAGAGGGAAGATGGGAGAAGGCCTAACTATTGTAAGTCGTTTCTGTCAGGCATTTATTGAGAACTGGCCTCTGATGAGAAAATTGCAAAAGAAGCCAAGTATGTCAAATGTTGTTGTCTTCCAATTCCTATTTCAATGTGCAAACTAATCATTCACTTCCCTCATGGGACCACTGTGAGTTTAACTGGGCAAATACATGTGAAGTCCATGGGTGAAGGTTTCTTTCAGTGGAGGCTGCCTTGGATGCTGTGGTCAGCTGGAGGCCCCTGTTTCACAAGAGATGGTCAGAACTTAAAGTGTGTGTTCTAGGGGTGTTTTGATTTTCCTGTACAGGAGAGTTTTGCAGGGAGGCATATTGGACTGGAAATCAAAAGGCCGTGGTTCTTGCCCGTCTTTATCATGAGTAGATTTCTGGAGCCAGAACCAGAGCCAAATAACTTCCTGACCTGCAAAATGAGAGGCATGGAAGATTGTCCTAATGAGCCTCTTTGCTCTGTAGTCCCAGCAATTGTATGTATTCTGTGAAAAGCCAATAATGTGCACTTCCTGACAGTGACATAACTCTGGGGCCCATCAACTCATGCTTCATGTGCCTGCCCTGCAGATTACAAAATGTTTTTCTTCCTAGGGTTTTTATTCACCGTACAATACATTCACATTTTCTTTCCAAATGACTATTAATCATATATTGAATTTAAAACTGTTATAATCGATTTTTCCCTACAGTTTTTGTGGAAAAAATATATATACATAACATTTATTATTTTAACCATCCATAAGTAAGTATACGATTCAGTGGCATTAAGCACATTCACAACGTTGTGTAACCATCACCACTATCTATACACAAAACTTTTTAATCATCCTCAACAGAAACTCTGTCCCCAGTAAACACTGACTCCCCCTTCACTCTTACCATTCACAACGTTGTGTAACCATCACCACTATCTACACACAAAACTTTTTCATCATCCTCAACGGAAACTCTGCCCCCAGTAAACACTGACTCCCCCTTCCCACTCTTGCCAGCCCTGGTAACAGTCTCCCTCTGCCCGCATTCCCCAGGAGTTTGCCTATTCCAGGCACCTCATACAGCATCTGTCCTTCTGCATCTGGTGTATTGCTCTTAGCATAATGACTCCCCCTCCAGTTTTAGGAGAAGCTTCTTCCCAAGGAGATTTTTGACAAGAAGAGGAGGCAGCCAGCTCAGCTTCCTGGGATGATTTGGGTACAGCCCCACCAGAGGTCTCTAACTTGGCTTTGTCAGAGTCAGTCACCCCACTGAAAAGCCCACCCACCCATGAGCTTGGGAAGCCCCACATTTACAGGACGGTCAGCTGACCCCATCCCCAGGAGTGGCTCTGTCTGGAGCTGATTCTCAGCTCCATCCCCTAGACACTGTAATTCAATAGGTCCTGGGTAAGATTTAGGGCTCTGCATTCTAAAGACAGATTCCATTGATCCCAGTGCCTTTTCAACAGTGAACTGTCTGCTGCAAACAGCTCACAACTGTCCATGCAATTTTGAGCTTAAGGAAGTTCTAACATCCCCCCGCCCCTCCTATATTTTTGAGTTGAAAGAGGGTAGAATCAAAAACAATACTGAGAGGGGTCTAAAAATGCAAACACAGAGAGTTGCTGGTTTAGGAGGGCTGGGAGGCTATGGGAGACCATAGGCATAGAGAAAACATTCCTTCTATGTGACTCTTAGGTGTGAGCGAATCCCCAAGGGGGTCACCAGAGAATCACTGCCTCTTTGGGAGTACAACATGAGATGGTTCTTTCATCTGGAACTAGGTTCAATTAAGTAAACAGAGCAAATACAAATAAGAAAAGCAGCACAAACAGTGAAACTAGGTCTCTACCTACCTAAGGAGGAGCCGTGAGCATTCGCCCCCAGGGAACCACAGTGACAGGAAACATGCTGGAATGTGAAAGATTACGTCTCATTTGAAGGAATCAAATGGCTACATCTTCAGCCACCAGACTCTATTTTCTCTCTGACAGTTGTAATATGGAGCAAAGAACTTCACCTCCCACCCCAATCCCTGCCCATTGGTGACTGCTCATAAACATTAGGTTGATGGATGGACAAATGTATGTGTGAACAAATAAATTAATAAATATGTAAGAGTATTGGTTACTGGAGTATGTATTCCTAGAGAAATAAGCAAAGACCTGCTCCATACCCTTCCCCCAGGAAAGCAGCAAATCATTCTCAGTTAGAAGACTAAAGAGAAATACTAGAGTCCAGGCCAATGGAAAGCAAGTTAGAGAAAGACAGAAGGTTTAGTAGCACTGGAAAACCCAGGAGGACAAAGATTCTCCAGGTCATCAGGAGGCATCATGCTTTTTTTCATGGGAAAGAAAACCTGACCCAGAGTGTCTGCATTAAAGAAGGGAGAGGGGCTTCATAAGTGACCAGTCAAGAGCTAGGCCATAGGAGCTGCAGACCTGGGACTCAAACGTGTGCAAAGGCCTCAGTTGCTCTCTTGGTCTCTCCACAATGCTGTCTGCTCACACAGGCTTTCCCCTTTGCACTGTTGCTGGTTGCATTCTCGCTGTTTCCCCCATAAGGCTGTTAAAATTGCTGCTGGAAGGTTCGAGAACTGTATCATCCCGGAATTGTATCCTGTGAAAAAGCACAACTGCTTTTCTCACAGATTAAAGAGGCCCAGACCTGAGTTCTTTGCCCCGAATGGGTTTCCAGGGTCGTGTCCTTTCCCAGAGATGCTTCAGGATGAGATTAGGTTCACTGAGCAGGTGAATGGAGCTGTTTGAACTGAGGTCTCAGGGAGACCAGCCCTCTAACTACGGCAAGCTGGATTTCAAACCTTTCCTGTGCACACACAGTGTTACTCACGCAGACGTGCTACCCCTTTGTCTTGTTAGACCATTGATTTCCTTTAGAAGATCAAAATCAGGGTGCAGAAAGGAACCTTAGACATTTCCTAGTTTGACTCTCATCAAATTTTTATATACCTCTGCATTTTCCTGATACGAAAGCAGAAACCCAAAGAGTTTACGATGTGCTCAGAGCCATGCGCAGGATCGCTAGAAGCCAGGGCCACAGCCCAGCTTCCACCCTCCTGATGGGGACCATTTCCATGTGCTGCTCTTACATGTACTGAAAGCTCAGCACATGCCAGTGCCTACTAAATGCTCTGTAGGCTTTATCTCATTTTAACTTCACTTACTCATGTACTCTCAGCACCGTCATCATCTGCATGTCACAGGGGAGGGAGCTGAGATGCAGAGCATGTTTGTGACTTGCCCGGGGTTACACACTGATATGGTTTAACTGTGTCCCCACCCAAATCTCATCTTGAATTGTAGCTCCCATAATCCCTACATGTTGTAGGAGGGACCTGGTAGGAGGTAACTGAATCATGGGGGCAGATTTTTCCCGTGCTGTTCTCATGATAGTAAATGAGTCTTATGAGATCTGATGGTTTTACAAAGGGCAGTTCCCCTGCACACATTCTCTTGCCTGCTGCCATGTAAGACGTGACTTTGCTCCTCATTTGCCTTCAGCCATGATGATGAGGCCTCCACAGCCATGTGGAACTGTGAGTCCATTAAACCTCCTTTCCTTATCAATTACCCAGTCTCAGGTCTCTCTTTATTAGCAACGTGAGAACAGACTAATACACACACACCCTTGATTGGCACAGCATGTGCACTCCATGTTCATGACTCCAAAGTGTGCCATCTGCTACCTGTTAACTACCTGTTAGTATCTTCAAATCAACTTAAGCCTCGTAGCATTACCAATGGCTACTTTGTCCTAAGCAATCATGTTAATGGCATCTAGGTTGGATGAGCTACTTATATCTTTTCAATTATACAGGAAAAACAATGGAAAATTGTGATAATGAAAAGAATGTTTGCTCACAAACCACTGAAAATGACTTCACCTGCCACCAGTGATACGTGAACACACTTGTGAAACTCTGACCTAAACTACACAGCGAGGGAGGCTAGTATATTTGTGGCTGATGATGGATCAATAAGTTTATAGCATAACAATGCAGGTAAAAATTTGTGAAAGAGCTCTGGTCACCTTCAGGGATGGAATGGACAGCAGAAAGCCCACAGCAACCAAGGTTAAGTACTTTGTTTTCTGTGTACTTATGTGCAGAAACATAGTTTTGTAGATATACAACCACATTATACATTATACTTAGAAGTGTGGGTTGCATATGCCGCTGCACGTTAGAATCACCATACAGAATCCAGTAAATCAGATTCTCTGATGGTAGGACCTCAACATCAGTACTTTTTTAAAAAGTCCCAGGTGATTGCTAAGTAGAGCCAGGTTTGCAAACCAGGTGCCTAGGATAGAGGTTTTCAACTCTTGGTGTGCTCACAGAGAAGCACTTGAAGTATCTGCACAGCTTTGTCAAAATGCAGATTCAAAGCCCCAAAGACTCTGACGCAGTTGATCTGGGGTGGCCCAGGAATCCGCACGTTTCACAAGCACATTGAATGATTCTGATGCAAGTGAAGAGTCTGAGGACCACGCCTTGAAAGCTCTGCAAAGACCCCAGCTCCTTTAGAAGACTTGCATTGCCATCTGGTGAGGCCTGAAGACCCACATGAGCTAATTACATCAGTATTTTTAACTCCGGGAAAATGTAAAAAGAATTTAGCACCCAGTATAAATATGGAAAGATTCTTTCTTAAATGTTCATTAGAGGACCCTGAGCATATGGTGACTGTATAGTCAGTATCGACTGATCACTTTTTAATGTCAGTTTCATCGTAATCATGCGGCTTCCGAATGCCATGCATTAAAATGTTAGCTCCTTTTCTTCCCAACCCGGGATTAAAATTCATCTCAAAGGCAAAACATACTGTGATTTCTCAAATGTTTTTGGAACTGTCAAAACCAGAAGATATATTTAGAGGCCTTTAGTGTAGAACACAAAATTTCACTACACGCAGAATTGCCAATTAGGTTGGGAGGCTCAGAAATGATCTTAATGACACAAGTGTGCCGTGTTTTTTTCCTTCTGCATTACATGGATAATTTCAAGGGTGTGTTCACTCTGAGTGAGTTTTTTTTCCTTCCTTTGGCACTGCCTGTGGAATCCTCTCTATAGCAGAGGTGATGTTAAGGGCTGTAATGCTGTCCCAGTCAGCAAGTAGCACATGCTTTTCCATTAGTTATACTTGTTTCCATACCTTCGTTTGCAGTTATGTTTTTACATACAGGATTGAAACAAATACCAGATAGTACTTTTCCATATTGTTTTGGTGGACTCCTCCCCATCCACAACAGCAGACAATTCACATTAAATATGTGAAACTTTCACCACATGCAATCAGAGGCCTATCAAAATAGCCTCAAACTTCAAATTAATGCCATTTTAGGAGCACTGATACTTTTCATTAGAATGCCGTACACTTCGAAATCTTCTAAGACTACAAGAACTGTATGGACATTTATAGCTGAAAAGAAAACCTATTTTTAGAACTCAGAGCTGAAACCCTACCTCAGTGCTACCCCTGTGTTTTAAAGAGTTCCGTTTTCCCAATGCTAGTCAACTCTGAACATGAATTTTAAAAATTATTTTCTCTCTGTTTCCTCCCTATTTCCTCGTTTATTTGATGGTTTTAGCTTCTTCTGGCAACTACGGCATGATTCGGAAGCCTGCTGGGAACGAGTCTTTAATATGTTTATATCATGTATTAAAAACCTCCACAGTCTTGTAACTTGATATAACCCTATGTATAATTAGTTGACCGAGAGTCCCTTTCAACGTTGGTTTTAATATATGATTTCTAATTTATTTATTTATTTACTTATTTATTTTTGAGACAGAGTCTCACTCTGTTGCCCAGGCTAGAGTGCAGTGGGGCAATCTCAGCTCACTGCAAACCTCCACCTCCTGGGTTCAAGGGATTCTCCTGCCTCAGCCTCCCGAGTAGCTAGGATTACAGGCTGATGCCACCACACCCAGCTAATTTTTGTATTTTTAGTAGAGATGGGGTTTCGCCATGTTGGTCAGGCTGGTCTTGAACCCCTGATCTCAGGTGATCCGCCCACCTTGGCCTCCCAAAGTGCTAAGATTACAGGCATGAACTACTGTGCCAGGCCTCTAATTTTGAAGGTTTTAATTCTAGGGCTTAATTTTATCTCTTTCAACGTGATAAGAAGGGTCTTCCCATGCCCTTGTCTTGGTTTCTCTTCCCCGCTCATGCCTAGTGTTCATCTGTTTCCATGACCTCCCTGCCCACCTCAAGTCAGGTGGCACTTAAACCTGCTGGCAAACTGTGCCACCCAATACTGGCACGTGAGTCCACAGAGTGTCTGGGAAAAGAGGCTTGTCGTACCGTGTGATGTGAGGTGCTAACTATGCAAACATGCTGCACTCAACAATTTCAGGAGCTTTGTGATTCCTTCTTAATGATGTGCTCAATGTATTTCCCCCAACGATTGCTTATTTTCTCTGGTTTTACCCTCTTTTATCAGTTCCTGATTGAATTTCTTCTTTTCCTAGTTAAACTGGAAAAGTAATTTATTACTCTGCCAGGCAGTGGGATCACTCACCAAGAGACGGTAATGAGGGAGACCACATAGCCCGGTTGGTCTGGTGGTGCCTGTTTTCCCAGCATAGTGATTAATAATACCACTTTCACTTTGCCGCTTTGGATGGCAAATGACAGAGTGGCAATGGCACTACATTTGCTACTTGCAGCTCAAGAAGATGTCACAGAGGCTGCTTTTGACAGAATCACATATGCCAGATATGTGGTATACGTGGAAATAGATGGAAATTATGCTGGAAATAGATGGAGGCCCCATTGACCCTGCTGGCTCCTGTTTACCTGTAGCCTCTGCCTTTCTGCTTCAGCCTGGAATTGTCACAGAATATCCCAGACCTCCTAGTCTGTACAGGGTCTAGTTGGACAAGACCCACTGGCTTTTTAGAATTACTCTAGAAGTCCTGGCTTGCTGATCAGAAGACTTGATTCTTCCAGAAAGAGGTAGCTGAGGAGACAGAAAAGAAGCTGGAATCAGAGCAAGAAAGACTGTGTCTACCCAACATCCCCATCTCTTCCTTCCCTAACTGTAGGTGTCACCCAGTACCTGCTGATTGTGGAAGGCTTTGAAGGTCTATTTTGTTACCGCAAATTAAAGGAAAGGCCTCTCTCTAAGATATCAGCAAAGGGAAACTGGGTACCCAAGAAGCTGAACACGTTGAGGAAGCGTGAGCCATCGCAGAGATGGAGAGGAGAGGAAAGAGCACAAACCCGACCTCCCATGAAAGCTACTGAGATACACGTGGATAATAAGCAGCATGAATGCGACCAACACCATCGAATGGCCATTGAATGAAAGGTCATTCATTTTTGGGGAAGCAGTACTGCAGGGATTATGAGGTCTTATGGTTTAACGTACAGCACACATGGACCACAGTCCCAGCTAGGGCAGCCTGCTGTGGGAATCTCTGTCAGCAGATTTTTGCCTCTTAGATTCCAGAACCTTCTCTGGTCACTTTCATCCAATCTAATTGTCTATCTTACCCAGAAGGGATTTGTTACAAGGGACTTGGTGGATTAAGCTAAAGCAATCTTAAATGCAGAATGCTAGGTTTCTGATACAGATAATCACATTTCAGCTGCTGCAGAAAACTCTGTTGGGGGTGATGGAGAGAATGCACTTTGTGGACCAGTCTGGATTTGTCTCCTAGTCTTGTATCCAGGTGGCACTGAGCCTCATCAGTGGGGTCCACTCTGTTCTGTCCTGGCCTTTTCTTGGTGAGATAAACTATTCATGTTCAGGAACCTTCTAACAGTTTGCAGAAAGTCTCCAGCCTTTGCTTATGTATTGGGTACAAGTTTGCTGATACATCCTGAGGGTGTACGCTCTTGTCAGTGCATTGCACTAAATGTCTGCTGCTGAACATATGCCCAGGGAATATTTCTCTTTATATCTATGGAACTTTGTCCATCCCTGTGCTGGAAACAAACTATTCCCTGGGCAGTCAGGGGTGCGCTTTTAATTCTGGCCTATGTGGTGGCAGTGGGAGGATATGTGTTTTGCTGTATCAGTAACCTCTTGATCCCACCAGGGTGAGCTGAAAGAACTTGAATATGATATTACAAATAATAAAAATGTATGTGTCACCTTGGATCTGCCCAAAAAAGGGGAGAGGATTTTATACACACACACACACACATATACACACAGAGTCATTCAGGAAAAAACAACAACAGAAAACAATTTAGCACATTTTTGGTGCTCTGAAAATATAAATCAGGATTTTATCCACCAATATTACCATTTATCAAGTTATAAATATGTATAGCATTTAATTGATGTAAATACACAGAGCATAAACTTACCCCAAAGTATTTATGTTTTAAAAATTTATTTACAAATAATCTGGGAGAAAAAGGTTTATTTCAAAACTATATAGAGGGCTGGGCATGGCATAATCCCAGCACTTTGGGAGGCCAAGGCAGGTGGATCACTTGAGGTAAGGAATTCAAGACCAGCCTGGTCAACATGGTGAAACCCTATCTCTACTAAAACCACAAAAATTAGGCCAGGTGCAGTGGCTCATGCCAGTAATCCCAGCACTTTGGGAGGCCGAGGCGGGTGGATCACAAGATCAGGAGTTCAAGACCAGCCTGGCCAAGATGGTGAGACCCTGTCTCTACTAAAAATACAAAAATTAGCTGGACATGATGGCGGGTGCCTATAATTCCAGCTACTTGGGAGGCTGAGGCAGAGAATTGCTTGAACCCAGGAGGCAGAGGTTGCAGTGAGCTGAGATCATGTCACTGCACTCCAGCCTGGGTGACAGAGCAAGACTCCATCTCAAAAAAAAAATCAGCTGCGTGTGGTGGCAGGTGCCTGTAATCCCAGCTACTCAGGAGGCTGAGGCAGGAAAATCACTTGAACCCAGGAGACAGAGGTTGCAATGAGGCTAGATTGCGTCACTGCCCTCCAGCCTGGGCAACAAGACGGAAACTCTGTCTCAAAATAAAATAAAACAATAAAATAAAACAGAGAGGAAAGTACTTAGGAGCACAGTGGGAGGGTGAAATGTCAGGCTCAGCATCTGCTTCTGAAGCCGTCACCAGGCATTTGTTCAGGGCACGTGGGCACTAAGAGAGTGACCCCGTGGTGAACAGGTACCTTGCTGGTCTGCACACAAACAATGGGAATAAATGGAGCCCTTGTTAGGAACACATATTTCTAAGCTCCAAGCCTGGAGCCTAGGAAACAGTGTCTCCCAAGAAGAAACCTGTTAATCTGAACCATGTCAGGGCTCCCCACCCCAGGATTCTTACCAGCAGTGATAGGTGAGAAACAGAAGCAGGTACACAACAGCCTCGTCTTCCTCCCATCTGTGAACATGCTTCAGGGCTAAGTGTATGACCAACATTTCAATTTTAGAGATGGCTCCCACCCTAATGCACACAAAAATGTGGACACCACCACAAACTGTGACATCACCATCACACGGACACCAGTGGGATTTATGTTATATGGATTAATGGTCAGTGGGTAAATATACAGCAATACCAAGGGCCAGTCAACAGCTTAAAAGTTAGGAGAAAACGATGAGTTGGAAATTGAGCAGGTAATCATCAGAGCATCCGTAAATAATCTGATTATCATGATCAGGGCCAGGGAAGCAGGAAGAAAGCAGCACCTGCGGAGCAGAAACCATATGAGTGGTGTGTCCCGGGAGTGGGCCGCCATGTTGGAGCCAGCAGCTTAGAGAAAGTCATGGCAGGTGGGCAGATGACCAGATGAGTAAGGGCCAACAGGAAATCGTCCAGAATCAGAGGCTCAAAGAAAAGAGGGCCGTGGAGAGACACAAGTACCAAGGAGACAGAGAACGCACAGGCAGGAATTACCTTCCACCTGAGAGCGCTCTCCAGGAATGGGCCCTGGTAGGTATTCGGACCTGGAGAGGGAGAAGGGGGATGATGTCCTTTATGATCCATGGATGATTAGAAAACACAGGAGGTGCGCATCATGAAGCAGACGACAAAGGGAACCCAGAGTTTATTTCTGAAGTTTTTTTTTTGTTTGTTTGTTTTTTGAGACGGAGTCTCGCTCTGTCGCCCAGGCTGGAGTGCAGTGGCCGGATCTCGGCTCACTGCAAGCTCCGCCTCCCGGGTTCCCGCCATTCTCCGGCCTCAGCCTCCCGAGTAGCTGGGACTACAGGCGCCCGCCACTTCGCCCGGCTAGTTTTTTGTATTTTTTAGTAGAGACGGGGTTACACCGTGTTCGCCAGGATGGTCTCGATCTTCTGACCTCGTGATCCACCCGTCTCGGCCTCCCAAAGTGCTGGGATTACAGGCTTGAGCCACCGCGCCCGGCCTATTTCTGAAGTTTTTAGGAGGTTGGATGCTGGCTTCATGCTCTTACCAGTGATTTTCAAAGGAAGTTGTTTTTTTTTTTTATTTTTTGGAGATGGAATTTCACTCTATCGTCATGCTGGAGTGCAGTGGCACGATCTTGGCTCACTGCAACCTCAGACTCCCTGGTTCAGGGGATTCTCCTGCCTCAGCCTCCCGAGTAGCTGGGATTACAGGTGTGTGCCACCATGCCCAGCTAATTTCCCACTCTGGTGAAAGTGTAAGAACACTCTGATTGACAGACTCCCTGGCTCAAATGAGGAAACACGCGTGAGCAGAGATTATGCTGACAGCCTCCGCTGGGGATCCATGAGAGCCTCAGACAAGGTGAGGAATAGCCCTCACCACAGCCCCTCCATCCCGCAAGCTTGTTCTTTTGGAGAAAGCTAAGAACATGTGAAAAGTCACATCTACTCCATTTTGTATTTACTTCATCAAGTACAGAAAAGGAACATTTTTTGATGTTACTTAGACAAATGACTATGAAATATTTGTGTTTCTCATGTTTAGGGCCTGATGCTTTGAAAACCGTGGACTAGGTATCCTGGTAGGTGTGTGGTGTTAGCATAACTCCCTTGTGCTAAGTGATGTGGCCTAGACAATGTTGTCTTTCAGCCATTGAATTCTGACCATTGCTCACAAAATTTCAAGTGGTCCCCACTGAACCTTCAGGAGTTGAGGGAACTATTTGCCGGGAGACTTTGTTGAAATGGAGATTGCTGGGCTTCACTCCCAGGTTCTTGGATTCCTTGGGACGATTTGTACATCCAGCAAGTTCCCAGGAAATGCTGATTCGACAGAGATCATGCTTGGTGTATTGGGTTTCTAGGGGTGCCATTGCAAAGTACCAGAAACTGAGTGGCTCAGAACAACAGAACCTTCTTGTCTCTGAATTCTGGAGACTGAAAGTCCAAAAAGGAGGTGTGTGCAGGACCGTGACTCGGGGAGGCTCCCTCCTGGCCTCTTCATAGCTGCTGGTATTCCCAGCAGTGCTGGGCTTGACTTGGCTTTGTAGATGCATTGCCAGGCCTCTGTCTTGGCCTCCTCCCTGTGTCTCTTCACATTGTATTAGTCCATTTTCACGCTGCTGATAAAGACATACCTGAGACTGGGTAATTTATAAAGAGAAAGAGGTTTAATGGACTCACAGTTGCACATGGCTTGGGGAGGCCTCACAATCATGGTGGAAGGTGAAAGGCATGTCTTACCTGGCAGCAGACAAGAAAGAAATGACAGCCAAGTGAAAGGGGCAACCCCTTAGAAAACAATCAGATGTCATGAGACTGATTCACTACCATGAGAACTGTATGGGGGAACCCGCCACCATGATTCAATTATTTCCCACTGGGTTCCTCCCACAACACATGGGAATTATGGGAGCTATAATTCAAGATGAGATTTGGGTGGGGACACAGCGAAAACATATCAGCAGTCTTCCCTCTATGCGTGTCTGTCACTTTGTCTAGATGTCCCTTTTTTGTATTAGTCGTATTGGATTAGCCCCCACCATAATGACCTCGTTTTAACTTGATTACCTCTGCAGAGACCCAGTTTTCCAATAAGGTCATATTCTAAGGTACTTGGGGTTAGGACCTCACCATATGAATTTTGAGGGACACCATTCAACCCAGAACACTTGGAGAACCCCTACAAAACAGCAATAGCTCAAATTCCTTTTTTTTAAATGACACCTAGTAGCATAATAAGTACATTTTACAAACCTGGCCTAGTATATAACAGAATGCAAACAAAATCTTACAAAAAGCTCTTTATATTATATACTCTAATATTTTTAATCCTATTCTATTTCCATTTTTTAAAAAATGACCCGCCATTGATTCCATGACTTAAAAGCTAACAAACACCTTTCTCCAGTGCAATGCACACAGTATATGCCCACTGACTATTTATCAACTATATCAATCAATATTACCGACTAGCCTGCATGACTAGGAGATGTTATAAATATAGACCTCATTGTTTTAGAGAAAAGTTAGTGCTGCTGTTTATTTTTAATGGGATCTCTGTGAAGCCAGTGCCTTTGGTGATGCTGTTTATCCTGCTGTCAACCCATTGCTGCCTTTGCCAGTTGGCCATGGAAGTGACCAACCCCTTGCCTCTAGGAGCCTTTTTCTTCTGGAGTGTTGAGAGGCTCCCCTAAGGCTGTGAGTTCAGCTTCAACAGGCCTCCGGCAGCCTCTGTCACTGCTCTTGTTGGCCCCCACACTGCCCCTTAGCCCACCTGAGCACAATGCACCTCAAAGTGTGCCCAACATGGCAACCCTAAGCCCTCCATTCATGGCTCAGCTGCTGGAGGAGCCCTAGAACTGCCCTTCGCTGTCTCCTTCCAGGCTGGAGGAGTCCTGGCAGGGACTTTGTTCTGAGCACCAAAAGCTTGATCAAAGTAGACTGTGTTGTCCTCCTTTTCCTATGTATTTATTGTGAAACTGATGTTGTGACCTCCTCCACATCCTATCAGAAGAAAAATGAACGAAGTGAGTGGGGCAGAGACCCTGGAAGGGGGCTTTTGAGAAGCTGAACTCATCAGATTTTAAATATGTATCGACTCTCAGTCCACTCATTCCTGGCCAATATGTGCAGTAAGACATGTCCATACATAGCTATGAGAACAAATGTAATAAGTAAATAAGAACAGTACACAGTATTGCTATAGAGGCAGAGAGAAGACGAAAAGAATTTCTGGTATCAGCAAATGCTTTACAGAGGAGGAGCATTCAAGCTAGATCTTAAAGGATGGGTTGATTTAGACAGACACAGAAGGAAATGGAAAGACAAGAGCTTGACCTAAAGAAGCAGAGGGGAGATTAAGAGAACTGCTGAGTGGTGCTGTTTCTAGAAGGAACAGAGGGAGCTGGGCAGTACCTGCTAGAACATGAAAGTAGGTAGAGATCTAATCACCGGAGGGCTGGAATGTCACAGGAGAGATTGACTGGGACGTGAGAGGCAAAGGACACTTACTGAAGTTGATGCGAAGGTAGAAGGCAGTGATATCTAAGAATACATTGGGGAAATGGGCAACACATTAGAAGGCTCCTGAGACAACAGGAGCCTGTACCGAGTTCTTTTCAGAGGGGATCAAAGGAAGGGAAAGAGAAAGATTTGGTGCCAGAGGGACCCGCCTGGTGGATGATCAACTGCGGGGACAGGAGAGAAACAATCCAAAGCTTGCTCCTCCAGGAATGACGCTCGGCTGGCTCCTGCTTTCCACATAAACAGGAAGGACAGGGCAAAGATTGGAAGGACAGACCCCTCAGCCTTCCACACGTGCACGTGGGGCAGAATGTCCATATCCAAGTGGACATGATAAGCAGGTGATGAAAAGTTAAGGGTGTAAACTTTAGGCTTGAAAGTCAGCAAAGTGAGGCTGACTTGCCAAAAATAAACTAAGCAGCTATGTGGCATCATGCAGATACACACACAAACACGTTTTTTTTAAGATAGAAGGAGAAAGAGGAGGAGAGGAAAGAAGCGGAAAGAAAGGTGCTGACTTGACTGGACTTTTCACTGCTAGCCTTCGGTGAAGGACAGGTTTAGACACAGGCGGGCTATATGCAAGCATAGAGATATTTCTAGAGTGCCTTCTTATAAAGGAAGCACAGGTAGATGTTTGTCTTTGTATGGTTGTAATTAAGCACCAAATGATGTCCTCCATTCCCTTAGCGACCTAGGAAGAGAACCAGCTGTGCAGCACCATCTCTTTGTCTGTTTTTGGAAGTGAGCCCAATGCACTTGACCTTCAGTGCTATGAGGCACCAGGGGTGACAGGTGAAATACAGCAGGGAAGCCTGCAAAGAAGCCCAAGCTGCTGTGGGCAGGCTGTGTGCAAGGTGAATGGTACAGACAGACCCACCCTGCGCTTGTGGGGCAAGCCCCCTGTGCCTTTCCCCCCACCGCAGTGCCTCTTTCAGCTGCCCTCAGTCCTTCCCACAATTCATCCCATCTCCCAGCACCTGTTTTGGATTTGGAGCCAGTATATGCAGGAGAGAAAAAGAAGACAGTAAATCGAGCAAGAAAAAGGAAAATGCTGTATTCTGAAGCAGAATTAGGAATGAGTCAGCAGAAGGGTCTGACAAAACAAAATACAAAGGCAGTGAAGTAGGAGGTCGGCTGTCAGGCTGGTGTGAAGCTCAGATACCTGTTTCTCAGTGGCTGCCAGTAGAAGACAGGGATATGACAAGCTTGGGAAGAAAGCAGGCACGCTCATGTGCATCCCTGAAAATTACTCAGGAGGAAATTCTCACGGGTTGCTTCCTGTGAATTTCCTCCTCGCGACGCTATGACTGATTTCATTTGTTTCCAGAAGATGAGCTTAAGACACATCGAAGCAGCTATTGGAATTGAAATGTCCAAGTGGAGACTGAAGGAAATATATACATATTTTAATTACTCAGCTATTTCTGGATGTCACAGATGTTTTTGAAACACATATTTGGAAACACAGTTGAAATCACAACTGAAATTTTTATTGTTCATCTCCTAAATGTAAGATGTTTATTTTATTGAGATGCATCCTCAGTTTTAATCATTTTGTTATACTTAGATGTTCTCCTCTTAACAACTCATTGCAAAAAGAAGACATTCTATGTGAAGGGTACAGAGGATGTAAGAAACATTCTCTATCAATGAGCTGAACAAATAGGGATTGATCACAAAAGAAGGAACTAAAGTATAATAGAGTTCGGTGTGCTATGGAAGCAGAAGTCGTTTGAGATACATACTTGAAGAAGCTACAGGTTCAAGAAGAACTCACCATTTCTACTCTCCTAAATGTAAGCTTTGTGAAAGACCAGTGACTACTATAAGTCAGTTTATTCCAGGAGGAGAGAAAGAGCTGAGATGTAAATACTGAATCCTAAGGATTTGTCCATTACTTTTGTATTTGGAATCTGACAACTGTATGTCTTCTATGTTTTCATCCTTGTATAAATGGTTGCAGTACATTCTGTAGAGCAGTGAAGGAAAGATGTGCAGCCAAGGGAAAGATGAAGAACCTTTAGTTTATATGGAGCTATTTCCTAATATTTGTTTTATATCATACAACTAAACATCTTTACTTTATACTACATATTTCAAATTTTATC
The DNA here is from genome assembly GCF_003255815.1 of Theropithecus gelada. Classification (NCBI taxonomy): domain Eukaryota; kingdom Metazoa; phylum Chordata; class Mammalia; order Primates; family Cercopithecidae; genus Theropithecus; species Theropithecus gelada. The sequence goes on from NC_037670.1 coordinate 178,679,679, forward strand.
TAGTTATTTGGAGTCCATTAGACATTTTTTCCTTTTTTCTGAGATGGAGTCTCACTCTGTCACCAGGCTGGAGTGCAGTGGCGCGATCTCGGCTCACTGCAACCTCGCCTCCCAGGTTCAAGCGATTTTCCTGCCTCAGCCTCCTGAGTAGCTAGAACTACAGGTGCCCACCACCACACCCGGCTAATTTATTTATTTATTTATTTATTTATTTATTTTCTTTTTCTTTTTCTTTTGAGACAGAGTCTCGCTCTGTCACCCAGGCTGGAATGCAGTAGCGAGATCTCGGCTCACTGCAACCTCCACCTCCTGGGTTCACGCCATTCTCCTGCCTCAGCCTCCCGAGTAGCTGGGACTACAGGCACCCGCCACCACGTCTGGCTAATTTTTTTGTATTTTTAGTAGAGACGGGGTTTCACTGTGTTGGCCAGGCTGTTCTCAATCTCTCCACCTCGTGATCCGCCTGCCTCGGCCTCCCAAAGTGCTGGGATTATAGACGTGAGCCACCACACCCGCCTTTTTTCCTTTTAAGTCATTACAACAAGAGGCTTAACTCCATAAAAATGGTATAAAATAAATTGGCAAGGAGTGCAGAAATGTTTGCCAAATATGGTCATAGTACAGGGTGACTATGACCTGCTTGAGAGAAGAGGAGGGAAGACCCCTCTAGGGAGGACGGATTCGTTCAGGAAGTTTTCCATCATCCTTCAACTTCTGCATCAGGACTCACAGTTCACTGGACCATCAGCCACAGGAGTGGGCCCAGACATCAGACAAGAAGTCAGAAGTTTTGGCAAGATGCCGGGTCTTTGGGTGAGTGCCCAGTGAGAGGCACAAATGCAACAGGAGTCTGGCACCATGGAGGGATGTAACTTCTGCAGGATGTTGGGAAGGAGGGAGTGTGGGTTTTACATGTGGGAGGGACTTAAATAAGTTTTGTCACAGCCAAATGTGACATACTAAGGCCTGAACTCACTTATTCATGGTTCAGGCAGCTGTAGCCAGCACCAAGAAGCAGTTAAACTTACGTTCCCACCAAGAGCAGATAGCGGGGAGGCAGAGGTCAGCACATGCTTGCCTGGGAGCTGTGGGGTTTCTGAGCAGGAAGGAATATTAGTGGTGGCTAGTTCCATCTCACCAATTCCTGCATTCCTGCATTCTCCTGGATGCACCAACAAAGGGCTTCCATCCTTCTATTAACAGGGGCTGTTGAGCGTTTGTAGTGTTGAAGTATTTCAGACAGTTTCATTGGTCTGAACTCTATTTCCTTCTAATGTGTACTCGTCAGCCTTATTCTTTCCATGGGAGCAAAAGAGACCAGGCCTACTGACACTTACTCGTGAAGTTCTCTAAAACCTTAAAGACATGTATCCCTCTCCCCCGGGTCTTCTCTTGTCTGGGCAGAATACTTCCACTTGCTCCAGGCGTCTCTCAGGTAGCTTTGTTTCCAGACTCAGCCAACGTGGTCATCTTCTCTGAAGTATTTTGGCTTATTGGTCTCATCGCTAGAAAAAAGTGACACCCTCAAATGGACCTATGACTTCAAATGTTAAGGGAGAAGGTTTTAGATAAGATAGGACAACATTTCTTCCCAGAAAGACCTTATGAGCTGGGTAGCTCTTGTCTCCGCCCACATTATTAGAGATGAGCTCGTTTATTTTAACTATCCAAAGAAGGATCTGGGTGGAAAATGGGGAAAGTCTGCTTCTGCCTCCCTTGCCCTAAATGCCCATCTGATAATTAGCCCTTCCACAGAGCGGGTCTCCGGGGCCTTCTTGGAAGCACAGCAGCTGCTACATCGTGCAGGAGCATAAGAGGGGATGGAATTAATTACTAAAACCAGCCAAGACCACGATTAAGGAAGACGCCATGTAAATGTGGCAATTCGCGCAGTTATTTCTGAAAACTGAGGCATCTGTTTCCTGGTCTCACCTCTCCTCATGTCAGCTGAGAGGTGTGGCGGGGAATGGGGGCCTGTAATTCAGTTTTAACTGTTAGATTGATCTTCTCGGACTCCTCAAGGTTATCAGAGTACAAAAGGAATATGTACAGGACATTGCCTTCATGAAGTGTCTGTCACAGTCCACAAAACCTCGGCTTGGATTTTGAAAGCAGATTGTTTTCTGTCTCCTAGGGGACTGTCTATTGTGTTAATTTACAGATATGGGTATGACTGTGCCATCTAGCACCTAACAGGACTTCTTTTTTATCTGTTAATGGAACACTTCAAAATTGCGAGAAAATAAACCCTTTGAGTAAACACTTCATTTTCTCATTTTCCTCAGTTTTAGAGCCAAGAAATAGAATATTTTCCAGCTTCTTTTTGGTGCTTTTATTTTTTTCCTTCAGGTTTTAATTTTTTTTTCCCTACTCACCCCTGATATCTCATGCAGATAACTTTCCTTTTTTTTCTTCTTCTTTTTTTTTTTTTTTTACCACCCAGTCTCTAAATCTCACTTTCTTTTCTTTGTCTTCTCTGTCTCATCTGCCTTTTCTCTGTGTTAACCTTTCCAGTATTTTCAGCCTTGCTTCTCCTTATACTACTATATTGTGTTTCTTTAACTGTGTGTACCAGCCATGGGGTTCTTGAGTCTAGCTTAAGAAAATCTGACTCTGGGCTCATCTACACCTGTTATTTTTCACTTCCTCTTTGAATGGAATTATAGGATTAAATAAGGAAAGGATTGTAGAGGGCCTCTGAAGCAATCGACTTGCAATGCATGCACCCATTCCAGAGGACCCCAGTGGTGCTTTGAGCCCCTGCTCGTATGCTATCCATGCTGGGGTGCTCACCACCTCAGGGAGACCACCCATCCTCATACATGCTCTAAGTGGACTGCACTAATGCTAACCAGACGCCCAGTCCAAAATCCTGGGTAACAATCTCAGTCACTGAAGGCAGCTGCAACTCTGCCATTCTTAATGGGATTCCTGTTTGCCAAGAGCCCCAACGAGTAGAAAAGTCAGAGTTTCGTGGACTCTGCACAATGCTTGTAACTAGATCATGCAATTCTCAGAATTTAAACAAAAGTATTTTTTATTCCTTTCTTGTGGTTTGAATTTCCTCAAACCGTTACCCCTATATTACACAAAGGAAACGGAGGCTCAGAGAAGTTAGGCAATTTGTGCAAGTTCACCCAGCAAGTGAATAACAGGCTCAGATGACCTCTGCGCCTTACTCTAAAACTGCCTAATAGTAGTAGCTACAAAGCAGTAGCTGCGTCCTACTCCAGAGCTACTCCTAGCCGCCCTCTTCTCCTGGCCTCAGCCTGGTGCATTGTTAGGAAAGAAATACCTGAGGTGACGTGGAGGAGGGAGGGGAGCACAGGCAGGCTAGACAGGGGCAACTGTGGCTACACCAGCATCCCAAACTAGGGCTGTGCTAGAGGGTAGAAAATTTAAGGGGTATTAATTTAAGGGGCATTCTCAAGTTCCAAAGTCAAGTGAAACTTGGTAATCATTTTTACATGGACAGTAAGCAATGGGAATGGCTAATGCGAATTGCAATATTTTTCTATGGAAAAATCAGGTACACGGAAGGAAATAGAGAATTCTTTAGTAGAAAAAGAATGTATTTCTTTAATGAGCTTTTTTTCATCGGTTTTTTTCATAGGTTTCATAGTGAGCTTTTTTTCATAGGTTTGTTGGCTGCATAAATGTCTATGCAGCCATAAAAAAAAATGAGTTCACGTCCTTTGCAGGGACATGAATGAAGCTGGAAGCCATCATTCTCAGCAAACTAACACAAGAACAGAAAACCAAACACCACATGTTCTCACTCATATGTGGGAGTTGAACAATGAGAACACATGGACACAGGGAGGGGAACATCACACACCGGGGCCTGTCGGGGGGTGGTAGGCAATGGGAGGGAGAGCACTGGGACAAATCCCTAATGCATTCAGGGCTGAAAACCTAGATGACAGGCTGACAGGTGCAGCAAACCAGCATGGCACATGTGTACCTATGTAACAAACCTGCACGTTCTGCCCATGTGTCCCAGAACTTAAAGTCAAATTTAAAAATAAAATAATAAAAAATTTCACCTAAAAAAAAAGGAATGTATTTTGTTTTCAAAATATTGAATTTAAAGTTTGGCATAAACACATCCATGTAGAAAGGCCCAGCCCAAGCTAAAAATATGAGTTTAGAACTCAGAAGATACATGAAGCATAAAGACATAAATTCAGTAGGAAGCTGTGTCAGAAAGCAGAAATGATGGGGACCTGCCAGACCAAGGCTTCGACCAGTGAGGAAGGAGCGCCTGGGGTGGCAGGTTGGTGCCTGCCTTCCATTTGGGTCTACAGCAGCAGGAGAGAAAGGTGAAGAGCCTGGGTGGAGGAGCAGGAGAGGAGGGAGAGCAGGTCCTGGAATCAGGAAAGGAGAACAACTCCTGATGCCTTCATCATGTGCTGCAGGCTGGAAATCGGGAAGATGCCACGTGTTTAGTAGATAAGGATTCGCTGGGAGAACTCAGTTTGAGGATGCTGGGAGTGTATAGCAGTGGGTTAAAAGTGAATAGAAAGTGAGCCAGTGAAGCAGCATAGACTTTGCTTGTGAAGGACCATGATAGTTACAAGAAGGAGGCTGGGTGCAGTGGCTCACGCCTGTAATCCAAGCATTTGGGAGGCCGAGGTGGGTGGATCACCTGAGGTCAGGAGTTTGAGACAAGCCTGACCAACATGGTGAAACCCCGTCTCTAGTAAAAATACAAAAAATAATGAAGCGGGCATGGTGGTGCCCACCTATAGTTCCAGCTATTTGGGAGGCTGAGGCAGGAAAATTGCTTGAGCATGGGAGACAGCGGTTGCAGTGAACCAAGATTGCACCACTGCACTCCAGTCTGGGCAACAGAACGAGACTCCGTCTCAAGAAAAAAAGAAAAAAAAGGAAGGAGCAGTTCCAGGGGAATATGTCCAGAGGTTTCTTGTTTGTTTGTTTTGTTTGTTTGTTTGTTTTTCAATGAGGGAGATTTGAGTTATATTCTACAGACTTAGAAGAAGTAATAGGGGAGAATGAGTGGTTAGAAATGTAAGGCAAAGTGGAGAAGTTGTTAAAGTTCAACAAGAAGCAGGAGAGTATGAGCTTAGTCTTGGAAAGGAAGATGGCAGCGTTCAAAACTTCAGCCGGATTCAATTTAAAGTTTAATTAAGCAGTGAACAATTCGCAAATCGGGCAGCCTCCTGAGCCACAGTAGGCTCTGAGACTACAGTGCAGCCCCATGGTGGTAGAAGATTTATGGACAGAAAAAGGAAAGTGATGTACAGAAAGCAGAAGCGAGGGACAGAAACAGCTGGGTTGGTTACAGCTCAGTGTTCACCTTATCTGAACATGCTTCAAACAATTGGCTACATTTGATTAACCAAAACTTGGTGATTGGCACAAGAGTACGCTATGATCTGTTTACTCTCCACTGGTTATAATTCACGATGTGCAGAGAAACCTTCAGGCTGAACTTAAAGCATGTAAGGAGACAGCTTTAGGCTAAACATGACTCAACAGTGGCTTCTTTGTAGGAGAGGAAGGATGGAGGAGAGGCCTGACTTAGGGCACTTGACCTAGGGAGAAAGAGTAGAAGATGGATTTGAGACTTAGAAAGTTACTGATTAGAAATTGGGCACCATTTGATTGAACTGGAGTAGGGGAAGCAAGGGGTCAAAGAATGGAGGCAAGGAAAACTAAATTTTCAACTCAGGTTACTGAGTACATGATGGAACTACCAACTAAGATAGGGATTATCCAAGGGGAGCAAGGTTTGGGGGCTACTGAAGAGTTCATTCTGGAGCAGATTGAGGTTTTGGTGCCTCTGAGACATAGCATGCAGTCATCTGATATACTGGTCTGTAGCTGGACCTATGGGAGTTACTGATATTTAGTAATTTTGATTATGGTTTAAAACCTCAAGAATGGAAGATTTCCTAGGGGAGGAGGATGTAAAGGGAGTAGATGGGTGGCCAAAGACAAAACTCAGTGTGCATTATGGTACTGAGATAGAAAAGACCTTAGAAGTCTAAAGTATGGGTCCATCGGAGAGAAGGAGGGGAGAGGGTAGAAATTTCCTGAGTAGAGGGAAATTTTAGAGAGATAAGAAGCAGACCAAATATGAACTCACTCTGTGACAAGCCCTCAGCTGCTTTTCAAAAACTTATTGAATGCCAATGTCAACTATTTTGTGTGTGATATATTAGAAAAATAATTTGCTGAAACTGTTTTTCCATCTTGTGGATAGTGTTTTGGGAAATAAGTTCTCATATATTCATTTTCCAGGAGAAATATGAATGTCATGGTATAGGATGAGACTAAAGTAACTCATATTCATGAACTTCTAAACAATGGGACTCTTAGAAAAATAACTGAAAGCAGCCTTACTAATTTCCAATCTTTGTATTTTTTATGATCAGAAATATTTAATCTATTTTATTTTTTATTTTATTTTATTTATTTATTTATTTATTTATTTGAGATGAAGTCTTGCTCTGTGGCCCAGGCTGGAGTGCAATGGCATGATCTCAGTTCACTGCAACCTCTGCCTCCCGGGTTCAAGCGATTCTTCCATCTCAGCCTCCCTAGTAGCTGTGATTACAGGCACCTGCCATCCTGCCTGGCTAATTTTTGTATTTTTGTAGAGATAGAGTTTCACCATGTTGGCTAGACTGGTCTTGAACTCCTGACCTCAGGTGACCTGCCCGCCTCAGCCTCCCAAAGTGCTGGGATTACAGGCATGAGCCACCACTCCTGTCCTAGAGTCTATTATTTTAAAGAAAGAAACATAAATACAACATTAACCACAGAAAAAGAAAAAGACTTTATCTCTCTCTAAGGAACACATTATTTCAGTGAGATGCAGCTTTCTTAGTGCCTTTCTAGATAAGATAAGACATTGTACAAACGAAAACTCTTCAATTCTCACCCTTTAAACAGCTGTTTCCTTTGTGCCTGCAGTTCTTTTGGCTTGTTTGAGGAAGATTTTGTGGAAGACAATGATACTTTACTGCTTCCTCTTGGAGCGGGAGAAAACTGTTTCTTTTCTTCCCACTTCCCCATTTTTTAAGGGTAGTGCTCGAGTCACACTTGCACTTCCATGCTGAAGCCTTCTATTTGCATCAGCAGTGTGTTCTGGAATCCCACTTTCACATTCCCACACTTGGCAGACCCAGCTTCTCGGTTCTCTCTGTCTCTACTTCTTGACTTTATTCATTTTTGTTTCAGCCTTTCTTATGGGCAGCTCAGTTTGGCAGACCCGGCTTCTCAGGTTTTCTCTATCTCTACTTCTTGACTTTATTCATTTTTGTTTCAGCCTTTCTTATTGGCAATTCCGTTTTCCAGATACTCTATTCTAGTCTCCATGCATACATTTTGGTTTTGGTTTGGTTTGGTTTGGTTTGGTTTGGGGGTTTCTTACCTAACAGTACAGACAAACAATTAAAAACAGTTCTCTCCTCCTCTTCCTCCTCCTCCTCATCTTCCCCCTCCTCTACCCCCTCCCCCTCCCCCTCCACCTCCCCCTCCTCCTCCCCCTCCTCCTCTCCCTCCTCCTCCCCGTCCCCCTCTTCCTCCTCCCCCTCCCCCTCTTCCTCCTCCTCCTCCCCCTCCCCCTCTTCCTCCTCCTCCTTCTCCCCTCCCCCTCTTTCTCCTTCTCCTCCTCCTCTTCCTCCTCCTCTTCTTCTCCATCCTCTCCTTCTCCTTCTTCTCCTTCTTCTTCTTCTTCTTCCTTCTCCTTCTTTCTTCTTGCCATGGCCTTGATAGGGTTATTTTAATTGCTCTCCTCCTTTCTCATGGGCACCACCTAAAAGATACCCACAGAGCTGAACTGCAGGGGTGTGTAGTGGTATATCTAAAGATGAACATAAAGATGTAACTCTAGGTGTTTCTTTTGGGGATGGCATAACCAGGGAATGAATTTAAATCACTGTTTCTAGATGGATTAAAGCAATGGGCCTTCAACCAAGAAAATGGCAGGTATTTTTACTTTGCGTATTTATTCTATTTGTTGCTATCCTGAAATTTTCAGCTGACAACAGCCAACGTGGACTTCTGACTTGAGAATTACAAAATAGAAGCTTGGTTCAGGCAATTTCCAAGGGATCGTTTAGAGAGAGACAGACCTCAGGTCAAATCCCACTTGACTTTAACTTAAATTCCTTAAGATTTTACTTTCCTACCTGTACAAATAGGATAATAAGATCTACCTCATAAAGACTAAATGAGTTCTTGCATGATAAGGAGCTGCCAGTGTACCTAATATGTGGTACGTGCTCCATAAATGCCCCCCACCCCCACCACCCACTTCAGCTCACCACTGTCACCATCTCTGGGACTTTGGACTCTTGACTGCAGTAATATCAAAGGCTTTTCCTCTGAGTGCTTTGGTCTGTGAGTGGTCCTCTCCCAGCCCCTCACCACCTCTGTCCTGATACTAGTTTAACAAGGAATTTATCTGTTTGCTTTAGAAGTTGCTGGAAGTTTACAAAGAAGAAACCCAGTAGCTCAGAAGAAATGGATCTAAATCTGATTTTAAAAGTATCTGTTTTATCTGGATTTAAACTAGCTATATTACTTACCTGTTGCTATATAAGAAATACCCCAAACTCAGTGACTTAAGATAGCCAACATTTATCATCTGACAGTCACTGTGGGTCAGGGACTTGAGACCATCTTAGCTTTGTGGCTCTGGCTCAGGGTCCCTCATGAGGCCGGCATCAAGGCATTAGCCAAGGCTGCAGTCATCCAAAGACTTGGCCGGAGATGGGGAACCTATTTCCACGTCCACTTACATGGCTGCTGGCAAGAGGCAGTCTAACAGGGATGAGCCTCAGACTCTCCACAGGGCTGCTTGAGTGTCCTCACAACATGGCAGCCATCTTCCTCAGAGCAAGTGGTATGAAAGACAGCAAAAAGCAAGCCATGATACCTCTTATAACCTGGCTGCAGAAGCTTAACACCATCACTGTTACTGTATTCTGTTCACTAAGTCAGCCAACACTAAAGGGTACAGAATTAGGTTCCATCTCTTCTCTTCTCTCTCTTCCTTTCCTCTTCCCCCTTTCTCTTTCCTTTATCTTCCTCTTCTCTTGCTGTGCCTCAGTTTCTTATCTGACCAAAAGTAACTTCTGCCCCCTAGGGATGCTATGAAAACAAAGTGAGATCAATCATATGAAAAGGCGGTTTTGGAAGGAGAGTTCAGAAATTCTATATAACATACCATATACCATAACCATGGGAACCTGAGATCAGCTCTGTCTAGCTTCCTGCTCTTGCATCTGAGGAAGCTGTTCCAGCTCACGCAGGCATGGCTTAGTCACAGTGCCGTGTGGGTTCCTTTAATGGGTCCTCTCTGAGCAGTGACCTGCTCAGGACACAGGAGCCAGGACCAGGCCCTTTCTTCCTTCTCCTGGGCACGCAGCACCACTCGTCCTGGCAGAAATAGCAAAAGAAGTTAAGTTCTGTGTTCCTTATTAGATTGCTATGGCAGCTCCATAAAGCTCTCCTACACAGTCCTGTCTCTTAGTGGCTGTTTCTTTACGACTAAAGTAGCACTTCCCCATCCGCCGCCCTCAAAGCTAGGGGCCCTGGGCCCCGTATTTCTGATTCAGGAGTCTCAAGATCTCTGAAGGCACCAGAGTGTTGGGATTTAAATGCTGTTGTTTATTTTTATATCTGGGTCCTGTTTCTCCAAATAACTCCAAGACCATTGTGATTTTCCAGAAGTTAATTCAGTGATCCAGGCTAGGTGGGGAATGGTGGTATTAGCAAATCCTACCTGTTTTCTTTGCAGGCTCATTTCCATCATTGGTGCCCCAAATGCATTTCCCTGTTCAAAGTACTCTACCTTGGATATGTCTGCCTTTGCCTCCACGTCCCTCACCTATTATCTTTAGAAAGGTGGTTTTAAATGTTGGCCACTGAACATTTAGCCACATAGGGCACCAGCTCTCAAAGGTTTCACAGGTAAAGGAGAAGGTTGGGGGAAATGAAATATGGTTCAATGCAACAGAGTAACCCACATATTCCGTATGTTCAATAAGGTCTCTACTCAGGAGGCTGGTGATGAAGGATGCTAACATTTCTCAAACTGCCATCTTCTCCCTTCTTTTGGGCAACCCTCGAATTCTATTCGTGGTTATCTATGGATTGTGGAGTCATTTCCCGGCTCAGGAGGTTAGGAAAGGCATGCAAGATTTGAGGGTCACAGGAGTTTAGAAGCACTGTTTTTCTGGTTTTCTGTTACCTCCGTTTTAAAGCTGTGATACTTCCAACTGCCCTTTTTCAGTAAGCTCTTATTGACTACTCTCTCAAAACTAAAAGATGCATATCCAATTGTACAGAGGGTCAAAAGTGTGCCCAATTAAGCCTGCCTTGACTTCGATATTGCAACTCACTGAAGACACACAGTGGAATTTCTGGTGGACCCCTTGCCATAACCCACAGGGAACTCTAGCTGTACATGGGTTTTACTGACCTGTTGGGTCTAGCTGACTGTGCCTGACGGTCTCCAATGACCAAGGTGTCCTCATTAGTTCTGTGCTATATTTAGTTAAGCCTGAAATCTGTGCCCCTAATTTAATCACACACCGGGTAGCCATGGAGATGACATCAAGCCTCTGGCTGCCCCATAAACCATTGCAAATGCTGAAACTAAAATAAACAAGATATGCAAATTGGCTTCCTATGTAAATAAAAGACTTTGCCTCCAGGTGTCGGGATTAGCTGCTTTGGGTTCACTGATGTTTGTTCGGATTCACAGTGATTGAAAAATATCAGAGCCACAGCCTTTGTCTCAATGCCTGCTTTTTTTCCTTTTTGTCTGTTGCAGATATATCAACACTCCTATACTGGATATTATGTCCTGAGCAAAATTCCTCATGGGTAAGAGTGTTCTTTCCTTTCTTTTAATTAGAAATCTGCAGGGCAAAGTGAAGGGTAGAACATGGACGAACTGCTTAACCCTTAGGGCGGGAAATGGCATTCCAGTTCTCATAGCCAAGGGTGCTGATATTGCGCACCTCTGGGACTCTCCCTAGATAATGACACTAAGGATGTCAGGGGGTCACTCGAGTCCACTCACTTCCCCATTTGTGAAGCCCCCCTTCCTAGAGCAACTCTGCCCTCTTCCTGTGCTGGTTCCTGCGGTTGACCCTGGAGGTTTTGCAGAGCGGGACATTCCCCTCTGCTTTGTAATCACCTGCAGCCTCCTCTGAGGCATGGTGGGGTGGCCCTCGGCCTCCCACGAGTGTTCCTGGTTATACCCACGCTGGTACAATAGAAGCCCCCCTCAGCCCACCACATGTCATCAGAAACAAATCCGGAACATATTTATGGGATTAAGGTAAACTACTCTGGTCAGAAATTCAGCAGTGCATTGGGAATGGGGTGGGCAAGTCCATCTCAGCAAGTGGGATTAGCGCTGTTCTACCCATCACTCCAAGGGAGTTTCAGGGGCGTGTGTGTTCTTATTTTACGGCTTTTTCTGAGCTTGGCTGTGCTCCCAGGAGCCGGGTTTCAGTGTCTGCTTTTGACGGGGCCGCCCGGCTCCGTGCTGCTTCATGATCTCAGATTGCACTTCTAACCTCAATTGGTCTCTCAATAATGTATTGTCCGGAGCAGGAGTGAGTTTAGTTTTCAGTGCTGGGCAGACGTCCCCCACATGACCCTCTGATGCCTGATCAGCCTCACCTTTGGAACCCAGAGCAGGAAAGACACGGGTTAGAGTTTGGTGAAACCACGTGTTGAGTCAGACACAGATGAAAAACAGTTGCAGGATGGTGAAACCACGTGTTAAGTCAGACACAGATGGAAAACAATTGCAGGACTAGGAAAGTCTGCAAAGGAGGCCTTTTTGTTGTTTTCATCGTTATTCTTCCTTTGTCTCCTCTTCCCTCGTCCTCCCCTCCCCTATTCTTACTCTATTCTCCTGGCCTTCCTCTTCCCCACCTCAAGTTTCTCTTTCCTGTCTTCTGTGGTTTCTATTGGTGTGCTTTGCAAAGGTGAGGTGCTCAGGAAAGGTTGATAAAGAAACTGAATTGTGCTGCAGGCAGTGTCGTGTAGGCTCCTGTGAATATCTAGGTTGAGGCATCCTCATTTCCCAAGCAAATTTTAACAGCAGGAGTGTCTAAAAAGCATTGTTCCATAAGCAAGCATTAATCACAGCATGAGTGTTTATAGCTGCTGCTGTCTGTTTACGACACAGCTTAGAAGAGAGGCATGTCCTTGGAAAACAAACACGAATAAACTAATTTCATGTGGGCTTTAGACAAAGGGAAGACACATGTGGATCTTCAGCAAAATGTGACCGATAGTTTCTGTTAGATTGTTAGAAAAATGAAGCCCAAAGAAAGCAAAGATGGCCCACGCTGCAAAAATAAAGTATCCATACAAATTTTTCATTAAAAGTATGTTTTAAATAGAAACCCAAATATTCTTCAGTAAAGAGGAATTATCCTATTCTTTCACAAACTGACACACATCTTCAGAGGTCGTGGCAGGCAGGACTATAATTATGCCTTGAGATTTATCTGCCCCTTCTGGGAACAATAGAATTTGTTGTAGATGATAGATATTTCATTCCATCTTATATCAATTTGTAAAACTCGAAACTCTAAAAGTAGTTGATGCCTAACGTATTGTGTTAATATTTTACTGCATCAGTCAGAATTTGGAAGAAACAGATTCTAGGAACTTGGCACAGGAATTTGCCAAACAAGCTGGCAAAGCTCAGGCCAAGGCTCGGCTTCTGCACCTAGATACCCAGAGCCTGGTGATGATCCCCCTTGTAGATGACCTTAACATGGAGGGAGCTGCTTCTGATGTCTTTAATAGAATCAGAGCAAGAATAATCCCCCTTGTTTATTGGTTGGCTTTCATATACCTTTATCCCTGTTCAACAACCTTCGAGGAAAGCATCCTTATTTCCATTTTAAGTGAGAGCTCCAAGAGGTCATCACCTGCCCCTCACGTCCTAGCTAGTGTATGCTGCGGCTGGAGTCTCAGCATAAGTCAGGTTGACTCGAAATCCCATGCTAGTAAAAAAAAACCTCGTGGCTCACTCCTATAATCCCAGCACTTTGGGAGGCCGAGGAGGGCAGATCACTTGAGGTCAGGAGTTTGAGACCAGTCTGGCCAACATGGTGAAACCCCATCTCTACTGAAAATACAAAAATTAGCCAGGCATGGTGGTACACACCTCTAGTCCCAGCTACTTAGGAGGCTGAGGCAGGAGAGTTGCTTGAACCCGGGAGGCTAGAGGTTGCAGTGAGCCAAGATTGCACCACTGCACTCCAGCTTGGGTGACAGAGCAAGACTCTGTCTAAAAAACAAAAAAGCAAAAACAAGCAAACAAAAAAACCCTTGAGATTAATTCAAATTTCACAATGCAGAGAACAAATGTGATAACTATAAAGATGAGATTTGTAGTGACATACGAGTTTCTCTTCTGAGGGTTCTTATAGGATTGAAAGATGTAGCAAGAGTATTTATTGGAAAACAACCTCTGGGGGTACCAAAGTCAGCGTCCCACCCTGTCACCATGTCACTGAACACAGCTCCTCTGAAGCGGCGTTGCTCAACCTCCTCAATTCTTCCTCTTTGTCGTAAGACCATTTATGAGAAATTAGCCAATTAATTCATGGCAAATATTGTCAGAGTCTGATTTGTCTTAAGGAGACAGTGAATCTCTGAGCGGTATCTCCTTGGGCCTGGAGCTTCGTGACCCCTCGGTCATCACTGTCACCGGTGTGCGTGCTCCACCAGGTGGCAGGAGAAGAACACAGCCCGGGGCTCTAAGTCTGAGGATCTAGGTGGGTTTTGGATAGGGAGGAAAGCACAATTGTCTTTTAAAAATAAAAATGTCCCTACTAAAATATTTAAATGTACATTATTCATATACAAGAAAACTAAGAGATTTTCTTGATTTTGAAAACACAAATCTGTACCTTTTTTACTAATTCTCATCTTTCGTTTCCTCACTCCTCCCTCTAAATTAAAGCCAGAGGCTGTGCAATCTTCAGGATGGTTTTGTCATTTATAACTTGATTTTTTTTTCTTAGCTTCAGGCTTTCCAACCAGCCAGAGAAAAAGGCCTAATTAACGATCTCATGCCCTCTGATTTCTAGTGTCCTTCCATTTTGCAAATGGCAGAAGAGTTTTAGGAGGGACTACGTTTCCCATCCCCCTTTCAGTCCCCTGTCCCCGCTGTTAGCTTCCCTCCTTTCAGTCCCCTGTCCCCTCCTGTTAGCTTCCCAGCCTATAGATGGCTGTGACCTCTATAGCTGGGGCCAGGTAGAGCTCTTTCTGCATGGAAGGCAGGAGTTGCGATGAGACTCCCAAGACAGCAGAATTTTTATATAATTAAAAATCCATTACCTAAGGGTAGGTTTGTTTGACTTTGACATACCAAGCTTCCAAAAATTTTATTCTTAAATTGTATCCTAAAACGACACATGACTTTTACACAAATCTATATTTTAGCAGAACCAAAGCTAATTATTTTTAACATAAAGTGTTTCACTAAAAGTTTTTATATCAGAATTTTAATAAAATAAAGCAATCTTCCATGGTGGAGGCAAGGGTCTGTTAGGTGTTTCCAGTAAATATTTTTGTAGACTTGGCTACTGCATGACATTTTCCCGGCGTGACTTTTTTTTCTAGAATTAGTTTTGCCTTTATATCTTAGGGTCTAAAGCCAAAGGCAAAATTATCTATATTTATGTCTAGTATCTATCTACTTAGCTGTATACGCACACATATACATAATACACACTTTTAATAGTAGTAATACCATATTTCTAAAATGTAGTCTCATATCCATTAGGATTGTTCTGAGAGACATATGGACTCTTTTTCTATAACCAAAATCAATTTGAAGAAAAATCGGTCGTATTGCTTTATTGTGTAACGTTGGCCTTTGGGGGTCTGGCAAACTCAGAGCCATAATAGAATAGAAACTACTGGGTGTTCAAAGGCATTTTTTTACATGACTGGCCGTCTTCTGTGGATATTGTTGCTCTAACTTTGCTTACCTACTGGTAATTTTCAGGCACCAAACAAAATTGTGAAAAAATTGTGTTTCTTTAGAATTGTAGTTGACTTTTTAAAGCCACATTCTGTATCTGTGGAAACAGGACACTGAGACGTCGCTTCCTTCCGCCTGGAATTGCTCTCTAAGTTGATAGACTGTGATCCAGAGGAGTGTTCTGTTTATTTAGGAAGTAGATATCTAGGTGGAGAAAGTACAGTGCCCAGTGCCAGCCTAATAGCATCATGCCAGGCAATGACTTAGGCCCTGCAGCCACACAGACCTGAACTTGAGCCCATTCTGCTGTTGACTTCTGGCTGTGTGACCTCGAGAGCTGTCCTACTTCCATAGGTCTTAGGATCCACATCAAAACATCATCATAATAGTGCCCACTTTGGCCTGGTGCGGTGGCTCACACCTGTAATCCCAGCACCTTGGGAGGCCGAGGCAGGTGGATCACCTGAGGTCAGGAGTTCGGGACCAGGCTGGCCTGTTGCAAAACTCGTTTCTACTAAAAATACAAAATTAGCTGGGCATGGTGGCAGGCACCTGTAATCCTAGCTACTCAGGAGGCTGAGGCAGGAGAATCACTTGAACCCAGGAGGCGGAGGTTGCAGTGAGCCGAGATTGTACCATTGCACTCCAGCCTGGGAGATAGAGCAAGACTCCATCTCAAAAACCAAAACAAAACAAAACAAAATAGTGCCCACCTCATAGGCTTGTTAGAAGAATTAAATGGAATGACTGGGTGTGGTAGCTCACGCCTGTAATCCCAGCACTTTGGGAGGCCAAGTCGGATGGATCACTTGAAGTAAGGAGTTCGAGACCAGCCTGGCCAACATGGTGAAACCCCGTCTCTACTAAAAATATGAAAATTACCTGAGCATGGTGAGGCTGAGGCACAAGAATCGCTTAAACCTGGGAGGCGGAGGTTGCAGTGAACTGAGATTGTGCCACTGCACTCCAGCTTGGGTGGCAGAGCGAGACCCCATCTCAAAAAAAGAATTAAGTGGAATGATATATGCAAAACACCCAGCAAAGAATTTTGCATGTAGTGAGTTATTAGTTAGTATTGTAGTATGTACCCAATATATATTTGTAGTCTTATAATTAAATATTATCAGACTTTAGTTTCTAGCCATCTTGAAAATCTTTTCTGTTACAAACGAAGGAATAATATAGCCCTACAATCAAACAATTCTCTTTAATAATTTTTCTAAGCTGAGGCTTGTTTCATGACACTCAGGTAATTATAATGTCTTTGTAATTTTAATTTCCCTCTTAAAAGAGGTATCTATGGCCTCAACTGTCTATAATTCTCAATACTCAATAATTTTTTTTAATTTCATCTCATTCTGACCTTCTGCAATTAACTTTTCAGCATTCTTGTTTTGCCTCCAATGGAAGCAGAAAAGATACTGTGTGAGCAAATACTTATTGAAATACTATCTAGAGCAATGAAAGCATGGTTGCTATCCTTAAGAAACTGAAATATTGTTGCAAAGGAAAGATACAGACTTATATAATAAAATGTTATAAAGTCCTTTAAATGAGTAATTTCTTTTCTTTTCTTTTCTTTTTTTTTTTTTTTTTTTTTTTTTTGAGACAGAATCTAGCTCTGTTGCCAGGCTGAAGTGCAGTGACGGGATCTCAGCTCACTGCAACTGCCACCCGCCAGGTTCAAGCAATTCTCCTACCTTAGCCTCCTGAGTAGCTGGGACTACAGGCGCGTGCCACCACTCCTGATTAATTTTTTGTATTTTCAGTAGAGACGGGGTTTCACTGTGTTAGCTAGGATGATCTCAATCTCCTGACCTCGTGATCCACCCGCCTCGGCCTCCCAAAGTGCTGGGATTATAGGCTTGAAGTGAGGATTTTTAACACTGCACACCAAAGAAGGAGGAGAGGGTTGAAGGCATCACCGTCATAAACAGTCTCAAGAAGGAAGTTTGACTTGAACTGAGCCTCATAGTTGAGTTTTTGTTTGTTTGTTTGTTTGTTTACTTTTTAATAGATGAAGACAGGAGGGAGATACTCCAGGCAGGGTAAAACATGAAATGAACTTGACCTTTGCATGAGCCAACACTTCCTAGAATTAATGAGGTGCCCGACCAGGCTGCTGCTGGAGTGTTCACATGGGACTCAGCGTGGGCAGGCATAGGGTTAGGTAGGTTTTAGGAGGTACCTAGAGTGCAGACAACTGAAACACTCAGTGTTTAAAACCCAGTGGTATTGGTCTTTACAATAAGAACATAGCAACCTTTCTGAGCACAAGAGGAATGTGATGAAAACAGTAGGCTCGAATTAGTTTTGTGCTTATGTACAGCACACATTGAAGAAAAAGGAAGATCAGAATTGTGGATTCAATCAGCAGCCAGGTTGGAACGGTGTAGAAACCTGGCTACACAATGTAGAAACCACACTAATGGTGATTATGAGTAGCTGGCGTTCTATTGGAAAAGGAAGACAGATTTCAAGTGTTTATATTCCATGTCCTTCTAATTAAATCTGTGGCAGCCTGGGCTCCTTGTGAGTTGAGCCTGGTGCTATCCTGAGAGGTCCCTCTACCATGAGCAGTCTGTAGGTAGCGAGTTCAGGAGGGCAGCCATGAGAATTCTCAGCACCCGTGTTGGTTAGCGCATTCCTTTCCAGCCCTTTCTTCCTGTGTGCGAGTCTCCACGGCCCAGCTGCTGCACACACGGAGACAGGCTTTCCCTCTGCAGAGCAAGTTACCTTCATAGCTGCCAGAAGTTGCAGGACTAGGATTGTGTATGTAAACTGGGGAAGCACCAGTGTGAAGCAAAAATGCAGGAGAGATCTTCTTAAAATGGCTTTTTTTTTTTTTTTTTTTAAGATACAGAGTTTTGCTCTGTTACCAGGTTGGAGTGCAGTGGCGCAATCTCGGCTCACTGCAACCTCCACCTCCCGCGTTCAAGCAATTCTCCTACCGCAGCCTCCTAAGCAGCTGTGACTACAGGCGCACACCGTCATGCCTGGCTAATTTCTTTTGCATTTTAGTAGATACGAGGTTTCACTGTGTTGCCCAGGGTAGTCTTGAACTCCTGAGCTCAGGCAATCCACCCGCCTTGGCCTCCCAATAAAATGGCATTTTATGTGTCTCTACCATGGTATTGAAGAGGGGAGAATTCCACTGTTACTTGGTTTGATGGATTTTCAGAACTGTGAACAACTCAGACATCTGCCTGTAAGACTTGGTCTCAGCCATTTCTCCCTCCCCTTCTCCTCCCTTCCCCTCCTGTCCTCCTTCCATCCCTCCTTCCTGCTGCAATCCAGACTTCTGGTAACCATCACCAAAAAATATGGACTTTAGAGTCAAGGAGATCTGGACATAAATCCCCAGTCTTCCTTTCTACCTCTGTAGTCATGGAAAAGTTACTTTGTTCCTCTGGGCACACTTACTCCATCCATATATTAATTGCCTAATGCATGGGGTTTATGGTGAAGTTTCTATGAAACACTGTATGATGAGGTGGTGTCTCTAAGGGCCTGCTTTGGTTCATAGAAAATACTGGGGGCTCTATTCATGGTGGGCACCAAGACCTTCCATAATATGACCAAATCTAATTAGCCACCCTTTGTCAAATTTCCCTAAATTTGGGACAGAAAATAAATCTCATACTCACTGTTAACTCTGGCCAATTGACAGTGTCTTCCTGGAGCTCTAAATTTAAAAACAGACTAAAACCATGCCCAGGCTCTTTAGGAAACAATGCCATAATCAGTGAGTTTTTGCCTCTGAGGTTTGTATTCTCCCATCCGGCCTTGTAAGAATGAACCACATCACGCAGTGCGTCCAGTCATTGCTCCCAAACATGGAATGTGTTTCTGGTCGTCCACACCTCTATTGACTTCATTCTCCTCCCCACCACACGTGCCACTTCCCACAGACGCGCACTACAGAAATGTCCTGGTCATTGTGCCTCTTGTACTGAATTCTTTCTGACCCTTCAAGCCACAGCTCCAAAACCTCCTCCTCTAAAAAATCCCTGAATGCCGAGAGTTAGAACTGCTTCTCATTTCACACTAGAATTTATTGTTGTGTTAAATGGCTACTTCCATTGTTGTAGGCAGGATATTTCTAAAGGGGATGTTTAGGAATGCTTTCGATATCCATGTATCACTTGACTTCTTTCTCTCCATCGTTCTAAGATGTCAGAGAGAGGAGTTGGGTGGGAAGGGTGTGGACTCTGCCTGTAATACCAGTGGCTGTTGCGCAGGGTGACACTGTGACTTTGAATGGCAAAAGTGGAGAAAGAGGCTGCACCAACAGGTCATATGCTCTTTCCGGGTGCAGGTCTCAGATAACAAGCCGAAGGTCGTCAGTGGCTGGAGTACCATCGGCCACCTGCAGAGGGAGACATTGCAGCTACTCTTTTCAGTGGAATCGTTTACCTCCCTCAGGTACTTTCTTAGCAAGTCTAAAAGATTTTCAAACAAACAAGTCTCTTTGAAAATGAGGTGAAAATGCACAGGAGTCATCATTTGGTCAGGCTCCTTGTTCATCTTAAACTCTACACCCATGTCCCTGGTTCGTGATACGGGGGGACCCCATACATGTTGGTTGATCATTGGAGGAAATGAATTAAGGAACTAAGCCATATTGAGGAGCAAGAATGTGTATTCTGGGGCCCCACCCCAAATGGGTTAAACTAGAACCTCTGAGGAGGGAACCTCAGGATGGCTTTGAAGGCTCCTTGGGTGATTTTGGTGTCCAGCTGGGGTCATCTGGCCTGCTCACCCCTTTACTTGCTGCCCTTGATAAGTGACACCCAGGATTGTCATGGGAGCTGAGAAATAACACTTCTGTCTCTGAATATGCCAGTAAAGTTTCCCCTCAGGCATTAATCTCCTTGTCGACTCAAGAAACTTGGAGAAATAAGGGTCGATCTCAGATTAACTGTGTTCTTGGGGATTTACTTAATGATATTCAGTAGAGGGGTTAGAGTATCAAAGTCTGCAGCATGGAGGAGATGAGGCAGAGCCGGCTCTTCCGGGGTCTATCCACATCAAGGGACACGGGATGTTGGTTGTTATTCTTTTCCTGAGCCTGGCCAACCTCACGTTTGCCCTGGGCTCCCTCTAGTGAGGTCTGGTCTTACATCCTCCTTAACTGTGGATGTTTGCCCTGGGGAAAGTCTGTGCTTCAGACAGACACGCCAGATGTTACAAGTCACTGCATCTAAAATGGAAGGTGTTTTGTTTATTTATTTATTTTTAAATTTTGGCTGTTGATCACTTTCTTGTGCTGAAGAATCGGCACGCGTGTTGAACCAGCCATTAATCTCCTGGGAGAGAGCTGTTGACATCCTGGAGGGTGACACTCTTCCTGTTTACAGATGTTAAAGAGAAAGGCCCGTGAGTGTCTCCCTGGGTGGCCAAGCCTGGTTCATGTGTGTGCTGTGCTGCGTGTCCCTTCTCCCCACACAATCACTGAGCCCGGCCAGGTGCAGCGGCTCACGCCTGTAATCCCAGCACTTTGGGAGGCCGAGGCGGGCAGATCACCTGAGGGCAGGAGTTCGAGACCAGCCTGACCAACATGGTGAAACCCCATCTCTACTAAAAATTTAAAAAAAAAAAAAAATTAGCCGGGCATGGTGGTGAGTGCCTATAATCCCAGCTAGTTGGGAGGTAGAGGCAGGAGAATTGCTTGAACCCTTGAACCTGTGAGGCAGAGGTTGCAATGTGCCAAGATCGTGCCATTGCACTCTAGCCCGGGCAACAAGAGCAGAACCATCTAAAAAAAAAATAAATAAAAAATAAATCACTGAGCCCCTCGCAAATGCCAGGCCTGATGCGAAGCATGCGGATGGATAGGGAAAGGCCCCACCTGTCCCTTGCTGTCTAGTTGATTTTGTTTTGTTTCTACATCACCTCCTCTCTCCCCTGTGCTCCTGCAGAGGGTTGAACACAAATCCCCCCACCGTGTCTGCGCTGGGGACATTGGCCTACGTCAAACATCTAGGGCAGCCTCAGCCAGGAAAGGGCATCACTCAAAGAGAGGCAGCAGGTCAGTCTGTCTGGATGGTGTGGGAAGAGCACATACCAACACCAACTGTGCGTATATGATGACAAGTTTATTGGGGTACAATTTACTTCTAATAAAAATCACGCTTTGGGCCGGGCGTGGTGGCTCACACCTGTAATCCCAGCACTTTCAGAAGCTAAGGCGGGCAGATCACAAGGTCAAGAGATCAACACCATCCTGGCCAACGTGGTGAAACCCCATCTCTTCTAAAAATACAAAAATTAGCTGGGCGTGGTGGGACACGCTTGTAGTCCCAGCCATTTGGGAGGCTGAGGCAGGAGGATTGTTTGAACCCAGGAGGTGGAGGTTGCAGTGAGCCAAGATCACGCCACTGCACTCCAGCCTGGCAGCAGAGGGAGACTCCATCTCAAAAAAAAAAAAAAAAAAAAGAAAGAAAGAAAATAAAAGAAAAATAAAAAAGAAAACAAATTACACTTTTTAAAGGCATCATTTAGTAATTTTTGACAAATAGGTGCAATGACATAAGTGCCCCACAAACAAGACTCAGGGAGGTCGCACCTGCCCAGAGCATCCTGCCTACCCTCCACCCAGGCGAGCGCTGCCATGCCATCTGTCCCACACTTTTGCCTTTCCTGGAATGTCATGTTGAGGGGGTTGTAGCGTGTGTTACCTTCTGCAGCTGGCCTCCTTAGCATAATTGCTTTTGAGATTCACCCGTGTTGTGGCAGGTGTCTGCATTCATTTGTTTTTCCTTGCTGAGGAGTGGTCTGTTGCATGGATATCATAATGTGTTTCTTCATTCAACATTTCATTGATATTTGAGTGTTTCCAGTTCGGGGCTAGTATGAATAAAAGTGCTGTGCACATTTGCACACAGATGCTCATCTGATGTGTTTTCCTTTCTCTTGGGTGAATACCTAGAAGTAGACTTCCCAGATCATAAGTAAATGCACCTTTAATTAGATTCAAAACTGCCCAACTGTCTTCCAGAGTGGCTGCACCATTAAGAACTCTGCCTTTTTCTTAACTCACTACCCCAGGACTGACTTTTTTGACCCTCTGCCCTCTACCCAGTCACTGTGCATGGCAGGTGGAATCCACCATGCCCGGGGGTGGCTCCACCTGCCGCTGTGGGGAGGGGCATCGGTGCTCACTGCACATAGATCTGCACCCTCCATGCCAGGCCACGCCAGCCTTTCTCTACCTGGCACCTGGGGCCTCTGGGTGACGGTGTCCAACCTGCAGGAGCAGCAGCCTGACTGTGCCATCTCTCATCCCTCCAAATGATCTCTCTGTGGCACTTTCTAAATGACACATCAGCAGTGAAGAC
The DNA here is from genome assembly GCF_003255815.1 of Theropithecus gelada. Classification (NCBI taxonomy): domain Eukaryota; kingdom Metazoa; phylum Chordata; class Mammalia; order Primates; family Cercopithecidae; genus Theropithecus; species Theropithecus gelada. The sequence goes on from NC_037670.1 coordinate 178,702,026, forward strand.
AAATAGGGAATAAGAGGCAGGAGATGAGACAGACCCTGATGGAGCGGATTCCACGTGGCCCTGGGCACTCACCTCAGGAGTGGTTGAGAAAGCCTAGTTCCTGCTTGCTCCATGGAGTCCTCACTCCTTGGCCAGATTTTGGAGAGAAGGAGTTTTTTTTCAATAACTGCCCCTCTTGGTAGTCTTCCTAAGAAAGAACAAAAGAAATAAAACAGATTCAAAACTGTTGGCCTGTGCAGCCATTCATGCCTATAATCCCAGCATTTGGAGGGGTCAAGGTGGGAGGATCTCTTGAGCCCAGGAGTTCGAGACCAGCCTGGGCAACATAGCAAGCCCCCCATCTCTACAAAAATACAAATTAAAAAATTAGTCAGAAATGGTGGCATGTGCCTGTGATCCCAGCAACTTGGGATGCTGAAGTGGGAGAATCATGTGAGCCCACCAGGAGGTCAAAGTTGCAGTGAGCTCTGATTGTACCATTGCACTCCAGCCTGGGCAAAAAAGGAAGGAAAGAAGGAAGGAAGGAAGGGAGGGAGGGAGGGAGGGAGGAAGGGAGGGAGGGAGGGAGGGAGGGAAAAGGAAAGAAAAAGAAAAGAAAAAAAGAAAAAGAAAAACCACAAAAAACTGTGCATATCCCAGTAGCTTGCTTCTGGGCTGGGTCTGTCTGTTGCCTAAAGGCTTAAAAAGAGCACAGAGCCATCAGCACTTGGACATCCTGGTGACGTGGCCTAACTTCTGACATTTGGGTCCTACAAAAGAAGATAAGCTGTGGTGTGTCCTTACTGAGAAGGCCTTAATTCCCAAGTGAGGGCTGGCAAACCCAACAGCACAGCACTCACAGGAGAAGACACAGTTGTTTATTGAGTCGAGCTGTCTGGCTTCCCAGGACCCTCAGCTCAGCCATGGCGCAATGTTACCAGGATATCAGACGCCCAAGGGCAGTGCTGACATGCAGCCTGCGACTGTGGCCACAGCACTTGGGTTAAAAAGAAACCACACAAAATTCATGTTTCTGCTTGTCCAGACTAGAAATTAATTCAACCCTGGCCTGTAGCAGCTGTCTTTTCTACATCCAACTGGATGCATGAAGGCAGTACTACCTGGTAGGGGGAGGTTGGAAGGATGAGAATTGTCTACAATTAACCTTTTCATTAGCACAGAAAATTTAGACAACCAAGGTCCCAGTTTCTCATGTAAAGGTCAGTTTCTTACATCTCTGTGTACATCCTAACTGATTCACCACACCATTGCCTGAAGGTACATTTCTATTGGTTTTTCGAAATGCTAAGAGGCGCTCTCAGGCAGTATTAATGTATGCACTTATGACTTCATGAGTGCCAGTACTGCACTAGGTTCCAGTCTAGTACTAGGTTCTAGTACTGCACTAGGCACTAGCACTGTACTAGGTACTAGCACTGCACTAGGTACTAGCACTGAACTAGGTACTAGCACTGCACTAGGTACTGTGGATTTGAGGGGTCAGGGGAGAAGGAAACCATTCTGATTGTCAAGGAATTTCCTATATGGTTACAGAAACCACATTCATTAGAGAATGAATAAATTCCCTTTGTGCTCCTATTAGACTATATAAGAACTGTACAATGCAATGTCCTGGGGTTGCATGAGTATAGTTTTAAATCAACTATATCTGCAGCCTGTGAAAAATCTATTCCCCTTTTTCCTAGTTGCAGTTCACTCCCCAGTTTCTCTGCACCCTACCGCGATGAGACCTCCCCTTCCATGGGCTAAACTAAACCCCAAGCAGTGTTGGCTGTTAATGATATGAGCACCACATCGGAGCTAGGGTCAACTGAGTCAGGAGAAGAATCCTTTGCAGTGCTGCAGGGCCCTAATTGTGTCAAGTCTTTTGCCCAAATTAGCATGGCTGAAGATCGGCTGCTGCTTCTAAAACAGTCTAGAAGGACTGAGCCCTGTCTCCAAATTGCTTCGGCAACATTACTCATTCTCAGCATGACTCTGGTTTCCGCCATCCCAGTTTACAGATGGGCAGCCTAAAGGGAAAGGATGAGATGGCTAAACTGAAAGTCACAAAGGAAATCCTGGGCCAACCTCACCCCCCCGCACCGAGGCTTCCTCCAGCTGCGGTCTGCACCCCCACAGCTCCAGGATGCTGGGCAATTTTCTCCAAGAATTGGAAACCTTTTCCCAGAGCACCCTCATACAAAGCTGTACTCCGAATAACAAGGTGGTTTCAGGCCTTTTTCTAATCATAAGCCCCCAGATTAGATAAGATCAACATGAAAGTCTCAGATATGCCTTAGGAATTTAAAGGAAGGACAGAAAAGGTTGAAATCTGTAGTGCATGGAAGAGGAGATGGCATGATCAGGGTAATGTCCTGAGAATTAGTAGTAGAATCTTGCAATGAAAAAGGGAGCTCCTCCACAGGCTCCCAACACATCAGCTGGTGATTATGCCCGGCACCAGGATGCCGGAGCAAGGCAGAGCCACTGGAACGCGTCCTCGCCTGCGCCCTGCTCTGCTTATTAGACGTGGCATCTAAATCACTTTTGCTCCAAAGGCATTTTTTTCCCTATACTGTTCATTCTTATTGTGCTTTCTAATTCATTACTTTTTTTTTCTCCTACCTGAGCTGTTGGAGATTTAGTGTTGACTGGCTTCTCTGTGTTTTTCTTTAGTCTAATTCATTATCACTAAGTCTGTGTTTTTTTTGTGTGTGTGATCAATATACACACTTAGATTGGTTTAAAATAATTCCATGGAGAGCCTCATTAGTGTCCTCGGATAATAGACGCAGCTCTCTGGGAGAAGGGAGAGTTCATCAGGGACCACGCTGACAGAGCCCACGGCGCACCTCCCTGCGTGTGTGTTGAACATGCTAGAACATGCATGTGTATGTTGTCAGGTCCTCAGGCTGCATGAAGCTGCTGCGCGTGCAGCCTGTCCCTTCTGTGTCCCCGCTGTTCGTACTGAGCGCTGTGAGAACCCGCTGCGTCAGAGTGCAGCTCACTGAGACCCAGACGCAGCTTGGTTCTCAGTCTTCTGCATGTTTTTCACACCACTTATGTTTACTGAAACTACATCTTGAGTTGAGTGTTTGAGCAATTTGTTCTCGAGGCCAATAAGGGCAAACTCCCTGAGTCAGAGCTGATGCCAGTGAACTGATTGAGAAAGTGAAAAACGTGGGAAAGAGGCTGAAAGAACGCTCTGAGTGGGAAGAGAGGAGGGAGCACCTGTTAGAACTGGCTTCGTTCATGTCTATTCATTCTTTAAAGGGCTTCTCTTTGTCCTTCATAAACTCCAGTGTTCCCCTGTCTCACAGGCTGGAGTCTCACTGCTCTTGCCACAGGCCAAAAAGAAATAGCAGATTTCCTCTTGGCAACTTTTTTTGTTCTGTAATGGGATTTTACTGAAAGGCAGGAGGAAAAAGCCCTTGAGGTGACCAAAAGCTTGTTTTTAATGCATATGATGTAAGGTGAAAGCTTTAAGAAGGTAAACAGAGCTTGGCATGGTGGCACAAGACTGAAGTCCCAGCAGCTTGGGAGGCAAAGGTAGCAGGATGGCTTGAGACCAGGAGGTTAAGGCTGCAGAGAGCTATGACTGTGCCAGTCTACTCCAGCGACATAGTGAGACCTTGTCTCTAAAAATAGATAGGCAGATTGATAGATTGACTGATAGATAAATGATAGATAGATGATTGATAGATAGGTAGATGGATAGATGACAGACATATAGCTAGATAGATAATAGATAGATCAATCCATGGATGACAGATAAATAGGTAGATAGATAAATGATAGATAGATAGATATAGATAAAAGATCAAGCCATTAATGGATAGATGATAGATAATAGACTGATTGATTGATAGATGATAGATAGACTGATTGGCTGAGATATGATTGATAGATAGAAAATAAACCTTTTTTTTAGTTTATTCACAAAGTGGCACAAGCATCATCTCATTCCATTTTAGAACATTTCACCCCCACCCCCAAATTATGCTTTAGTGTTTAACAACCCCCCGCCAAAACTCACCTCTGTTTCCCTCTCATGTCTTCATTTTGCAGAGTTTGTTGAGCACTGGTCTTGATATTAGGTTTACGGTGACAGAGAAGACACAAGCTCCCTTTTATTACAAAGATTCCATTTCCATGTGACTGTATTTACTACTGTCAGTCCTCCATATCCAAGGGTTCTGCATCTGCGGATTCAAGCAACCTCCCTTGGATCAAATACTTGAAGAAAAGAAATGGATGGTTGCATCTGTACTGAATTTGTACAGACTTTTTTCCTTGTCATTATTCCTTAAATGATACAGTATCACAGCTATTTACATTCACACTTACATTGAATTAGGGATTATAAGTAGTCTAGAGGTGATTTAAAGAATACTGGAGGATGTGCTTACTTTATATGCAAACACCACACATTTTATATCAAGGACTTGAATATCTGTGGATTTTGGTATCTGCAGAGGTGTCCCAGAACCAATCTTCACAGATACCAAGGGATGACTGGGCTCTTATTTGTGATCATATATGTTAAAAATGTCCCTCTGAATTAGAGAAGGAAGCTGTCACTAATATTTTAGAACAGGCCACCCTGATCAGTCTTTAGTGAGTGGAGCATCTCTGCCTGAAAACATCTATATCCAAATCTTTTTTTTTGTTTGCCCAGGCTGGAGTGCAGTGGCACGATCTCTGCTCACTGCAACCTCCCCCTCCCAGGTTCAAGCGATTCTCCTGCCTCAGCCTCCTGAGTACTTGGGATTACAGGTGCCCACACCCAGCTAATTTTTGTATTTTTAGTAGAGACGGGGTTCCACCATGTTTGTCAGGCTGGTCTCAAACTCCTGACCCTTCTGATCCTCCTGCCTTGGCCTCCCAAAGTGCTGGGATTACAAGCGTGAGGCACCGTGCCTGGCCCAAGTGTTTCATTAGGAAAGGAACTTCAGATACACCACAGAGTGTCTGGAGAAATTTTAAAATTACTAATGGGGTATGTGCTCAAACATTGGCCCCTGAGGAAGCATTTATGCCCATGAGGATTCCTGCCCTCAAAAATTTAACTGTGTCATTTAGATACACACAAAAAATGGTACTATGAATATTTCAGTGCTGCATGAGTTTAAGGTATTACTGACCCTAGCCATTCAGTGATTGGAGATTAGACTAGACCTACTTATTAATCCACCCATCCATTAATTAATTATTCAATTAATATTTATTGAGCATCTACCATGTGTCAGGTTCCCTTTTAGAACTGCAAGTGTATCATACATTTTTATATTACCCACCATGCTAAGTGCATAGGAAGACTCAGAAAACACATATGATTAGACACTGAGAATGCCATGTTTTGGTGCCTTTGGTCATAAAATGTTAGGATCCAGAAAAGCAATTGTTAGCTTTGCCCCTTAACTCCCAAATGCTGTTGTTGTTCAGAAGCTTTTCAGTCCCTCAAAATCATTTAGGAAGATAAATGAGTAAACTTTGCAGCACTAATTTACTCTTCAAATTTCAACATGATTTATGCCCTGTTTTGTTTATTGCTCAAATAAGCAAAATCGGAATGGATTGTGTGATTATTTTAAAATATAGTTAAGTCCAGATCACTTTATTCTTCCTGCATCATTTCTTTAATCCATCTCTACCCAGGAGATGATTCATCACCGAGCCTGCCAGGAGTTCTTTAAAATAAATGAATAAATAAGAAGAAAGAAAGAAAAATGAAGGAGGGCCACTAAGTAGCCCCCAAATAAATCACTGTACACCTTCCTGCATTCTCTTTCTCTCTGCCTGTCTTCCTCTCTCTCACACACACCTCTAAGAATTTCAGAAGAATCCAGAACATGCTGGAAAATCATTTGATGCGGGGAATTGGGGCTTAAGCCGAGTGTGCTGCCGTGGCCTCCATGTGCGAGGTGGGGCCGGGCACTTCTGCAGGAAGCCAGCTGGGGCCAGAAGCCCGTGGGGTGGACAGGGCAGCAGGTCAGGTCAGCTCCCCAGGGTGTGCCTCTGCCTTGCCCTCTGAGGGTCTCCACTTTGTCCCTTCAGGCAGTTGGAGATATTTCCCCCTTTGATTAAATGTTCACACAGATGCTGGTCAGTTACCTGGCCCTGAGCAAGTCGCTTTGGGCCTTGGTGGAACCGGGAAATGAAGGGACATTCGCTTCCTATGGCTGCAGTGAGAAATCGCCACAAACTTCGTGGCTTAAAACAACAGAAATTGCCCCTCGCAGTTCTGGAGGCCAGAGATGTGGACACAGTTGAAATGACAGTGACAGAGAAGGGTGTGGAAGAGAGGAGCGGGGCTGCAGTCATGCCCAGGACACTGACTTTTAAAGGGTGGTCAGAGAAGATCCCACAGGAGACGAGGACCAGAGAGGGAGGTGAGGGGAGAGCTGGGACAAGGGGTGATCCTGAACATCGAGACAGAGAAGCAGCGGCGGAACCGTGGGCAGGGAGAGACCACCCAGGCCCAGGACGGGGAGGCCACGGTCTTTGGCACCTCGATGGACACAGAAGATCTTAAGAGAAGCAATTTCAGTTTCGAAATGGATGGAAGCCATATTGCAGTGGGATAGGAACAGGGGAGAAGGTCAGAAAGTGGCCCTCGGATTTGGACCAGTCACTGGGTTGGACCAAGACCGGTAGGGGTTGNAGAGGTGGGTGGAGAGGCTGCAGGGGGAGGTGCTCATGGGTGGGTGGGGAGGCTGCGTGGGAGGAGGTGCTCAGAGGTGGGTGGAGAGGCTGCAGGGGGAGGTGCTCATGGGTGGGTGGGGAGGCTGCGTGGGAGGAGGTGCTCAGAGGTGGGTGGAGAGGCTGCAGGGGGAGGTGCTCATGGGTGGGTGGGGAGGCTGCGTGGGAGGAGGTGCTCAGAGGTGGGTGGAGAGGCTGCAGGGGGAGGTGCTCATGGGTGGGTGGGGAGGCTGCGTGGGAGGAGGTGCTCAGAGGTGGGTGGAGAGGCTGCAGGGGGAGGTGCTCATGGGTGGGTGGGGAGGCTGCGTGGGAGCCACCCAAGTTTTTCCTCCGTGGAAAAACTTGCAGGAGCCAAAAGCACAGATCCTCAGTGAAAGACACCGACCTGAAAGGCTATACTTTGTATGATTCCGACTATGTGACGTTCAGGAAAAGGCAGACTTACGGGGGCCGTAAGCAGAGCTGTGCTTGCCAGGGTTTGGTGGGGTGGGAAGGATGAATAGGCAGAGCACACAGAGGTGCAGAGACCCAAAAGATGTCTGTATGATCAGGTGCGAGACAGATGGATTTGTCACAACCCAGAGAACACACAGGCAAAGGGTGAACCCTAATGTCAACTATGGGACTTAGTTAATAATGATGTTTCAATATTGGTTTATCAACCGTACCAAATGCACCACACTCATGCAAGATGTTTGTAATTTGGAAAACTGAGGGCAGGGGAAGAAGAAGGATATGGGAGTTCTCTGTAGTTCTGTTCAGTTTTTCTCTAAACGTGAAACTGCTCTTTAAAAAATTAAGCTTATTAATTAGAAAATAGTAATAAATAATAAAAGTTTACCAGGAAGGTAAATGGAAAGGAAAGTATTTGATAGTTCTAGGCTGGAACAAAAAAGGAGGTACAGGAGGAAGTGCTGGCCGAGACGGGAAGGGGATGCCTGGTCACTGGAGACTGAGAGGAGGGAGGAGCAACAGGTACTTCAGTGTGTTCAGGAGGAAGCACGTCTTTCTGCAGGGAAACAGGGAATCTGGGCCAAGCTCGAGCCTCCCAGCTGCAAAGGCTGAGAGTGAGGCTGATGGAGAGGGAAGCCCTGTAGGCAAAAGGGAGAGGGAGTGGGAGTGGGTGTGGGAGGGAGAGCCTTCAGTGCCCCTCTGTGTGCCCCACACCTCCCTGTCCCTTTAGAGTAAGGAGGCAGTAGGTACAAGAGAGATGTGAGGAGAGCAGGAAATATTGGAATTGGCATTGAGGACAGACATGTCTCACACCTCTGGGTGGTTGTAATGATGGGAATGGTTAGTGGCCAGCTGAGGTTGGAGACATTGCATTTGTCATTCTCAAAGGTCGAGGTGTTGATGTGGAGGAGGTAGATTCAGCGTAAAACCAAGTTGGGCATTTGCTAGTCTGGGCAGAGAAGGAGTTGTGTGAGGAAAGCGATTCAGTAGGGGATTGGAGCAGAGGATGAACGACCACCAAGTGGCTCATCAAAAAGGGAATTCCCACAGTGGAGAAGAAGTTGGAAAAATCACTCTCAAATCCTCTTTTAACTTGAAAGGAAAAGTATCTGATACCCTGCAGGAAATCGAATTCCAATGCAAAAATGTAAGTTCCTTTCATAGGAACAGATGTGGAGAATATGATTGAGGGTTGAGACCCTAAACCCAGTCTCCCACCTGACACGGGGATTGAGCCCATTTGTTTTTTGCTACAGAGTGCCATGGAGTACATTTGTCCCAATATCTGACATATTACTGGGCCTTTTAAAGAAATTACGTATAGATAGTTGTTGTAATAACATTTTATCAATATTCAACCATCGATCCTTTCTAATTAAGTGAAGGGTTAAGGGAACACACACATACATCTACACATTCACATATATATGTTGTGTGTATTATATTGCATGGTCAAATTATTTACCAGTTTATCAATGAATAAACCAGCATTTATGGAATATCTGCTAGGAAGTTCTGTGCTACCTATTTTCACATACAACAGATTATTGATTCCAACCCTATGAGGCAAACATGATTATTCTCATTTTATACAGGGAAACAAACTTGGATCCAGTTACTCTATTGCCCCAAGCCCTTTGCTCCTAGTGGCAGAATTCAGAATTAAATTTACAGCTTCTTGGAATTCTTTCCATGACTTCACAGCTTCCTGCCCATGAGGGGCATCCTGGGGTTTTTGAAGACAGATTGCTGCAACTCCTGGTATCTTGGAGTCATTTGTTTAACTTATAGAGACTGAGAAAGATGGAGAGGTTGAGAGAGTCACTAGCTAGCAAAAAGAAAATAATTACCTCTTTGGACTATGCTAGAGTTTATAAATTAATAGCCATTGTTTCTCTTGAATTTCACGACCATTCTGTAGGAGGAGGGTAGCTATTGTCCCCGTAGGAGAAAATAAGACACAGAGAGTTGCTGAAGGCCGTGTGATCCATACATCATAAGGTTGGGACTAGGATGCAAACCTTTTGATTCCTAGGGTGGTTCTGTGGAAACTCCTGTAAAGTGTTGGTGGTGAGGGAAGGGAGATGCATCTTAGCTTATGGAAGAAGTAAAGGAACTCCTTGAGCACAGGTAATAAAATCGGAATTAGTGAATCACATGGCGTATTGGCCCTAATGTTCATGCAGTCTTGCAAGGCACTCCATATTATTTCCAGTTAGCATTTAAGGGAATTTACATCTGTCATATCAAAGAAAAGTTAATCCCCTGCTGTTTCTGAATATCTTAGACACCTACTGGAAATCACAATCTAACGAACTGAATTTCAGTATTAAGTAAGGCAATGGAGTTTAAGGCTTTCTGATCCCCCACTCTGTCCTCTGTGCTTAGAAAATTCCAAATAAACACAGGTAAAGTGAATTTGTTAGGCTTGTGTCTAAACTTGCAAAAGGATCTTTGCTGAGAGCCACCTCTAGAACCTACCTTTATTTACTAATTTATTTGTTTGTTCATAGGCACATATTGAGGGCCTGTGCTATGCTACGTATAGAATTCTTTTTTTTTTTTCAGTTATTAAAATCAAGATCACAGTATGTTGGGAGGGAAATTATCTGACTTTTCATTTCTATTTAGGACAATTTTTATAGCCAATGAGATATAAGCTGTGAAATTCTTTTTTTAAAGCTTTTTATTTTGAATAATTGTAGACATAGAAAGGTTGCAAAAATAGTGCAAAAAAAATCCTGTATTTCTCATGTCACCCCTCCTAGTGATAGCATATTTTATAACTTTAGTATAATGATCAAGAATAGGAAATCAACATGGGTGCCATATTGTTAACTCATCAACAGGCCTTATTTGAATTCTACCAATTTTTCTACCAGTGTCTTTTCCTTGTCCCAGGACCCCACGCTGCCTTTAGATGTTCTTTCTTCTTAGCACCCTCCAGTCTGTAACATTTCCTCAGTTTCTTCTTGTCTTTCATGACCTTGCACTTTTGAGGAGGTCTGGTCAGTTATGTTGGGGTGTCCCTCAGTTTGGGTTTTTCCCAGTGTTTTCTCATGATTGGAGTAAGGTTCTGCATTTTGGGTGAAAAAAAATCACATAAATGATTATTTGTCCTTCCCAGTGCATTATATCCAAGGGGCTTCAGTGATATTGGCCTTAGTCACTTGCTTAAGTGGCTGTCTGCCAGGTTTCCACTGTAAATTTAATGATTTGATTTATTTATTTATATCAGTAAAGACTCATGGGTATTTATTTTATTCTATGGGTTAATCCAGTACTATCATTCATTTTTTCGTGTTGATCAAACTGTTCTGGTGTGAGTCATTAGAAACTCCTTTAGGTTAGCTTGCCTGTTCTCTCAACAAACCCCCATCTTTTTTTGAGTATTCCATTACTTTCTGGTTCCATAAAATATTCCTGACTCATTCTGTATTTTCCCTGCCCCAGCCCAGATACAATTGCTCCTCCTAGAATCTCTATTTTATTTTACTGGGCGATGGTATTTAAACACCAAGATCCAGATGCTAACTGTGCTCATTGCTACTGGGGTGTCATTGTTTCTAGGCCTTCTCAGTGGACAGACCCAGGACATATATGTATGTATACTAACCCATGGACACACACATATCTACATTTTGGATCTCTTTGTGTACATAGAGATTAAAAACCGTGAGTTTATACAGATACCTCTGATTTCAAACTTCACAGTTTATCTTAGTGTTCCCCTTTTCCTTATAAAATTTTTTTTCCAACAGTGAAAAACCTGGCTTTCATTATCTCCAATATATTTACATATTTATCCAATTCTAGCATGCACACAGTTTCAGAATTGATCATCCAACCCCCTAGGAGAAACACATTTACTCACTGAACTACAGCATTTATTTACAGGGTGTTTTTTTTTATTTTTTAATATTAGCTTTAGCATATTTAGTCAAAATACTGTTTCCCAAAGTTACTTATGGTTAGTTATTTCCCTCTCCACCCACTTCAGTGTAGTTTTGTGTTTCACTTGTAATGGGGTTTTGTTCTTTTTTTGGTGTTCTTATTCCATTCTGGGTTCCCCAACATCCTGGTTCCTTTTTATTGTTTGTTTTATTTTGGGAGTATCTGAAACCCTACTGTTGTCTAAGACTTGAGGTGATACAAAAAGGTATACTCAGAGAATCTGATTTCAAACTTCACAGTTTATTTTAGTGTTGCCCTTTTCCTTATAACATTTTTCTCCAATAGTGCAAAAGGTACTGGCTCTCATTTTCTCCAATATATTTGCATATTTATCCGATTCTGGTATGCACACAGTCTCACAATTGATCGTCCAAACCCCTGGGAGAAACACATTTACTCACGGAACTACAGAGAATCTTCCTTCTCTCAGCAGTCCCATCTTTCCACCCCTTTTCCACCTACACCCTATAGGCAATCAATGTGGTTCCTGCTTTCTGCTTCCTATATTTCTTTTTTCACAAAAGACTCAATTCATATATATTCTCATATCCATTTCTTCTATTACACATAACTATATCATACTATATACATACGTGTGTGTGTGTGTATATATATACACACATACATACTGTAGCATATACTCTTGGGCATTGTTAACTCTGACATGGAAATCACTCCATATCTGTTTATAGAGGTCTTCATTCTCTTTTACACCTGCACCATACTTCATTGTATGGGGGGAGTGTTTATAGTTTTGGGGATTTTTATAATTTAACAAATGATAATTGTATATATTTACAGGGTACAATATGATATTTTGTTATATGTATACATTATGAAATGATTAAATCAAACTGTAACATCTCTATCACCCTATCACCTCATATACTTATCTTTTTTCATTGTGGTACAACAGTTAACATTACTCTCTTAGCAATTTTGAAACATGTATTACATTCTTATTAACTCTAATCACCATACTCTGCAACAGATCTCAAAAACTTATTCCTCCTGTCTAACTGAAACTTTACTTTGTATTTTTTTATCAGCACCCACCCCCCGAGTCCCTCCCACTCCCAGCCTCTGGTAACCACTACTACTCGCTGCTCAGTACTATTCAGCCTTAAGAAAGAAGGATGTACTGTTATTTATTCAACCACATATTGTTTCCAATATTTGCAACTACAAATAAAACTACAATAAATATAAACTTGTGCACATGTATTTGTGCATTGTTTGAGGTGAATTCTCTAGGAGTCTAGAAGTGGAATTGTTGGACTAAAAGTTAAAGTGCGTGTTTTATTAGGTATTGTCAAATGTCTCTCTGAAATGATTGCACCAGTTTGCTTCCTGACAAGCAAGTCTGAGAGTGCCTGTTCCCTACAGCCTCCTAAGCATCACGTGTCATGCATTTTTCTTCTTTTTGCAATTCTCGTAGGTGAGAAATGATGTCTCAATCAGTTTTAATTCCTACTTCCTTAATTTCATATGTATTTGGGTACCTTTTCATATGTTTGGGGGCCATTTTTATATCTTTTTGTGAATTGTCTGTTCGTGTCCTTTTCTCATATTTTTATCTTTTTTTTTTAATAACCTCAATTTTTCAAAGTTTTTGTATGTTAGGGATATTAGCCATGTGTCCATGGCGTGTGTTGTAAATAATTTTCTCCTGGTTTGTAAGATGTCTTTTGTTTATGAGGCATCTGTCATGCAGAAGTTTTATGTTTTTATGTAGTCCAACTTATGAATCTTAATTTCCGGCTTCTGAATTTTGAGTCATCAAAGCTTTTCTCTACACCAGGGTTCAAGAGGAACTAACCTATGCTCATGAGAATACTTTGAAACATCAAAACATACAAATGTTGGTGGGGCGCGGTGGCTCACGCCTGTAATTCTAGCACTTTGGGAGGCCAACGAGGACGGATTGCCTGAGGTCAGGAGTTTCCAGCGTGGCTAACACGGTGAAACCCTGTTTCTACTGAAAATACAAAAATTAGCCAGGCGTTGTGGCAGGTGCCTGTAATCCCAGCTACTCGGGAGGCTGAGGCAGGAGAATCACTTGAACATGGGAGGCAGAAGTTGCAGTGAGCCAAGGTCCTGCCACTGCACTCCAGCCTGAGCGATAGAGCAAGACTCCTTCTCAAAACAAAACAAAGCAAAACAAAACCATGCAAATGTTAGAAACTCATCTATTAACAGAACCTGCAATATTAGGACTTGCTTGCGTCTTCTGATCGCTGGGCAGCTGCCTTCCTAGCTGGTTTCTAAGCAGCAATGTCTTCTCTGAATTGGCATCGCCGCTCTACCCTCAGGCTTCCTGGCTTCTCCAAACCCAGACACTTCATTTAAAACTACCTGGGGCATTCTGGACTCTCTAGCCTCCCCCATCTCTCTTTACTCTAAATGTATTCCTTGTTTTTCCTGGTAGTTTTATTCAGCCGTTGCTTTTTGTATTTTCTATTGATTCCAGTCCACCATGTCCTTAGCCCTTCACCTTCCTTTCCTTCCTGCCTCATCTCCTTTGTTCATGCAACCCCTAAAATGCAGCATCCTCCCTTTCCAAAGGCCATTCAACCATTTCCCTCTACAGATGAGTGGGTGCATTCCCAGCTATGTCTTCTGCATAAGAAATATATATATATATATATAAAATTTTTTTTTTGAGACAGAGTTTTGCTCTGTTGCCCAGGCTACAGTGCAGTGGCACAGTCTCTGCTCACTGCAAGCTCTGCCTCCCGGGTTCACGCCATTCTCCTGCCTCAGCCTCCCAAGTAACTGGGACTACAGGCACCCACCACCATGCCTGGCTAATTTTTTGTATTTGTAGTAGAGACTGGGTTTCACCATGTTAGCCAGGATTGTCTCGATCTCCTGACCTTGTGATCCACCTGCCTTGGTCTCCCAAAGTGCTGGGATTACAGACATGAGCCACTGTGCCCGGCCCCACATAAGAAATATTATAGCTAAGTGATGGGGTGCTTACCTGACAGAGCCCAGCAGACTCAGCAGAACACAGATATCATTCTTCACGTGAAGGGGTGTCATCCAAAAGAAACACGAAAATGAATCTTTTCTGCATGTTGGAGACAACAGTAGCTACAAAATATACTGAAATATTTAATACTTATAAAAGTGTTAGCTCTTTTCATTTTTGCCACCATGACCTTTATTCACTATAACCTTTAAGTACTTAGGCAGGTTTTTGTTGTGGTGGTATTGGTATTTAATCAGTACATTAAGGATAAAAAATGTAAGTGAGGTTTGAAAGGAAATACATCTTTCAATTTATCCCCTTCCTCCCTCTCTCTCTCGGCTTGTATCTGTCAACACAAACCAACACAAAACCTGATGCCACCAGGTTTGTAAGGTCATAACGACCTGCGTGATACCTAGAAAAAATTACCTTCTAGGAGAACCAAAGATGGAGACACAAATTGTGGAGACAGATCACTGCATGGCTCTGCATTTTAAGTTTTAACTCCGACTGTTCTGGAGAGTTAAGAAGGTGATCCAGAGACCTCACTGCATGTTCTCTCTTAATGAGTATTTACTATTTGGGTTAAGCAATGATAGACCTATTTGAGCTTCATATAAATTATATACATCTGAAGAAACCTAATAGAGACTAAATGAGACATATTACTTAGTAACACAAGAGACAAGCTCTTGAAATGGATAGCATGGAAGGAGAAAGGAGTTAAGTTATAGGTAGGGGATAAAATTACAGCAGCTTAAATTCTTGGTTCCCAACATTTTGCTTTGTTTTTGTTTGTTTGTTCAATTTTCAGGGATCCTCAAAGTCTGGACCCACCAGAAGTCAGCAATGCAAAACTTCAGTACGCAGGATGGGGCCCTAAAGGCCAACAGCTGGTAAGCCAATCAAGTTCGGTAACTGTATTTGGGTTTTGAGGAAGTTTCCATTTTCTAAGCTGAATGGGTCTCACTGTACTCAGCCTGTATATGGTGTTGTGTGTGTGTGTATGTGTGTGTGTGTATAAATTAAAATCTGGACAAATACACCAGGGTGTCTGGATATGTAAAAGGGTCATTTCATTTTAGATAGCAAATTCTCCTAAAATTGGAACAGCGTGTGCTTGGTTCCTACATCTGACATGGTTGAAGTGGTGCCTAACTGTAGCTGTGTCTGTGGACTCCAGATGAATCGTGAGCTCAAAGAGATCAACTTCATTAAAAGGACTGCAAATGAGAATGATCCAAATGGTTTTGTCATCAAAAGATGCTCTGGGAACTCAGACTTCTTTCTGTGGAGGGTTTTTTGTTGTTGTTGTTTGTTTTTTTGAGACAGAGTTTCGCTCTTATTGCCCAGGCCAGGGTGCAATGGTGCGATCTCATCTCACTGCAACCTCCACATCCTGTGTTCAAGCGATTCTCCTGCCTCAGCCTCCCCAGTAGCTGGGATTACAGGCATGCACCACCACACCCGACTAATTTTTGTATTTTTAGTAGAGACAGGGTTTCACTATGTTGGCCAGGCTGGTCTCGAACTCCTAACCTCAGGCGATCCACTCACCTTGGCCTCCCAAAGTGCTGGCATTACAGGCATGAGCTACCGCACCTGGCCTCTGTGGAAGGGTTTTTAAGCATGTAGATTTGCTGGCCCTGATGGAGCCAAGCCAATCCCATCAACATGCGAAATCCCCCATGGCCATTGCAGCCCTCTCGGTTTCTATCAGCTGTCTTCATGGATTCCTTCTCAAATTGGCAAAACTGCTGGGTTTCTGTGAACGGGAAGGACAGTGCAGAGAAAACGGCCCTGAACACTATTTCTAAGATGAGGGCTCCCACCCTGGTTCTCACTGTCAAGCTGGCCTTGCATGGCGCCTCCAGCTGTCAGGCTGCAGGCAGCAGCCCAGCCATGTAGTAAAGGATATGGATAATATGATCCCTCAGGTTTTCCACCTCTAGCCTTGCGTTTGACTAAAACTTGATTATATTTGCCCGTTCTGTGCAGCATTTTTTAAGAGACCGTATTGCCACGTGCAGAAAGTCCCTCGGGTTTGAAGGTCAGATGACATGGTTGCCGTTTTCAAGTCACCATTTTCTTCTGCCTCTTTAAGCTGATTACCTAAGCCTGCATTTGTAAAGCTCCTTTTTCCTAAAATAGCACAAAAAATGATCGTATCTAAGAGCTCACATAGAATTGTATTGGATAGGCTGTCATCTATCTTACAAATGAAAATAGTCTTATTTCTCCCCATAGTACAATCGCATTTTCTTGGTTATGTACTAATTCCACTGCCTTGAATCGGTTTGAAAAAAAACAAGAGCATAGAGGCCGTGAAACTATTAATATTTTAGCTATTATGATCATGTCTCTAATGCTAAAACTGATTACAGAGGTTCTGAAAAGCATATGTAACTGATCAAAATCACAGGGTGACAGGAGGAAGTGAGGAAGTTGAGAGCTGCCCTTGACCAAGGAACACCAACCCATCAGTTCAGTCACAACAAAGAGATAAAATTTGTCTTTTCTCAAAGGCATTAACTCTTAAAAAGGGAAAAAATGTAATTTGATAGGAGATTGTAGAAGACTTAAGTTTTCAGGACTGATGTGCAACTGAATCTCTAATAGTTGACCTTAAAACCCTCTGAAAGTCTGTGATTGAAGAGATTTCCAGTATCCCTCAAATCATCTGTCAAAGTGGCCATTACACCTCCGTAGAGAGCTCTCCCTGCCTGCTGTGGATCCATTACAAGCCAGTACCCACAGCTCTGCACCTGGCCTCATCACACCACTGCAGGGAGAAGGATAGGAATGTGTAACGTTACTGAGTGACCATTGTCCAGCCTTTTTATAGTAGTCAGGAGAAGACCATCATAACGTGACCACATGTCAAGGTCTCTTTCCACCATACCTGCGGCCTCGCTCCTTATCACCCAGTGGCTGTAACTCAGTGTGTGGACTCCTGCCTCATTGTCTGCACATGCAAATAAACCGGGTCCCTTAGTAGAGTTGGTACTTGTCCTGCCTCTGGGAACAGCTTGTAACATAAAGGAAATCTAACCCTCAACTGTAAAAGGAGTTGCTGTGCGTGCATATGTGTGTGTGTGTGTGTGTGTGTGTGTGTGCATGCAGACACTTTAGAATTAAGTCTATAATTGTCCTCTTGAACAACTGACCTTCATTCATGTCCTGCTCCCTTGGAGATGAGAAGGGGAAAATGATTATAGAAGTTATCATGTTTAACCTCTTACAGAATAAGTAGCAACAAAACAAAGTAAATGACAACTTCTCAGAGAAGGCTTCCTGACACCTCCCCAAACATACACACACACAGACACACACACACACACACACGCAGACACACACAGACACACACACACAGACACACACACACACACGCAGACACACACACACACGCAGACACACACAGACACACACACACAGACACACACACACACACACATACACACACACACAGACACACACACACAGTGGTAGGTAGCCATCCTGGGGCTTCAGGTATCACCGTGCAATCTCCCAGCACACACGATGTCTTGTTGCTTGTAGACATATCTCTGTCCTTGGTTAGGTGGTGATATGGTTTGGCTCTGTGTCCCCCCACCAGATCTCACCTTGAATTGTGATAATCCCCATGTGTCAAGGGTGGGACCAGATGGAGATCATTGAATCATGGGGGCAGTTTCCCCCATGCTGTTCTAGTGACAGTGAGTTCTCACGAGATCTGACGGTTTCCCCCTTCGCTCGACACTCATTCTGTCTCCTGCCGCCCTGTGAAGAGGTGCCTTCTGCCATGATTGTAAGTTTCCCGAGGCCTCCCCAGCCATGCAGAACCGTGAGTCCATTAAACCTCTTTCTTGTATAAATTGCCCAGTCTCAAATATTTCTTTATAGCAGCGTGAGAACGGACTAATACAGGTACCCTGAGTCCACACAGTAAGCCTGTTTCATCTTCGTATTCGAACACACCCAGCACAATGCCTGGTGCCCAGTACACGTTTATTGAGGTAAAAGATGAAAGCACAAACAGATCGATTAATTCATTAGTTAATGTGTTTTTGTGGTTTCAAACCACTGCAGCATGAAGAATTGGATGGTGGCAAATAGCCAGCATCTATGAATAGGACAGTACTAGAGGTGACAGAGATTTGACTTCCTTTCTGCTTCAAAGAAATGAATGTTCAGGTAAGTAATAACTGTTAATACTTGAGTTAAGTACCAAAGGTGCTATATGCTTGTGGAACGTTTGAGTTTTTAAATCCATTCGACCTTTAAGAGCGTTATAATACATGCATGTTCTGAGCTTAAGAGGCAATATAGCTCGTTGTTGAGTGAGTGCCCTATGTGCTGGAGCAGGGGCCGCCTTCTTCTGCAGAAGGTCAGATAGCACATGTTTCAGTCTTTGCGGACAGATGGTTTCTAGCACAATGACTCAGCTCCCTTACTGCAGCGTGGAAGCAGCTGCAGACAGTATAGACAAGACAGGCTTGGCTGTGTTCCAATAAAGCTATACTTCCCAACACAGGTGATTTGGCCTATGGGTTATAGTTTGCTGACCCCTGTTTTAGGGGATCATGTGCTCTCTTGGTTGTTCTCATGAGGAAAGCCTGATGCCAGAGCCACCACCTCATGACAGGTACTCCCCACACCTGCTCCGTCTGCACAGAAAATTCACAACTCAAGAGCAGGCCTTGCAATCCCTAACCTATTAAGTGATGCCAAGCAACACACCCCTCATTGCCATTTTATTTTAAAAAGTAAATATTGCTCCCTAAAGTCAACCTACTCTAATTATAATGAGTCAGATTGAAGTGAGTAATTCTCCTTTGGGAGCAGAGAACACAGCTGCGGCTGAAGTTTGCAATGAGCTGTGGGAACATGTAGCCTCCTTTGATGAGTGATTTCAGGGCTGCCTTTGGGTCCGGAGCCCCCGTATCACAGGAGACGACCCGGGGAACCAGGGGTGGGTGAGGCCATCTTTTCCCAGTGCCTCGATGTGGTTGCCAATTAGTGACTCTTACCTTTTAGAGTGAGTAGTGACTGCAGGGAGCGTGGCCTGTGTGTTGTTAGCGGAGTGGGTGGGAGGAGGCCCCAGGCTGCCAGAAACCACTTCTGTGGTGGTGCTGGTCTGGGGCTGGAGTGTATGACGAATGATAAGATTCATTCCAAATGTCTGCTGAGGGCCCAGGATGTGATCTAGGAAATGGATTTGGCCAGATTAAATAGGATTAAACGAGAAATCCTATGTAAACTGTTAACACAGTGTCTCTCCTTTGCTTCTTCTTCCTCCAAACTGGAGTGGTCAGTCGGGAAATATAAACGTTCAAAACGTGCTGTTTCAATGTATTTCTCTGTACCACCTTCTTTCCTCATTTTGTCCTCTTCAGATGAATCTTCCTGAACTGAGATTTCCTCCATGTTTCTTCTTTTTTCTTTTTTTTTTTTTAACTGAAATCTCCCTCTGTCACCCAGGCTGGAGTACAGTGGCGCAATCTCTGCTCACTCCAACCTCCACCTCCTGGGTTCAAGCAATTTTCCTGCCTCAGCCTCCCAAGTAGTTGGGACTACAGGTGCTGCCACCACACCTGGCTAATTTTTGTATTTTTAGCAGAGATGGGGTTTCACCGTTTTGGCCAGGCTGGTCTTGAACTCCTGACCTCAAGTGATCCATCCACCTCAGCCTCCCAAAGTGCTAGGATTATAGGCATGAGCCACTGGGCCTGGCCCTCCATGTTTCTTTTCTTTGATCTTTTCATGAAGTCCTGCCCCCTACCATGTGTTCGTCCATTTATGGGAGGTTTTGTTTCTGCTGACCCAGAATGTGATTACATTGTCTGGTTTAGGAATGCCCATGTATTTCCTGATACGGTATTTCTACTAGAGACATTTCCTAGAAGCACATGGACTTTGAGGGCAGCTGCGGTGGCCTTCCTTGTTCTTAGCACTCGCACTTGGAGTTGAAGCTGCCTCGGGGTGCATTTGCAGGTTGATCTGCAAGGGTACGGAGCTCATGTGAATTTGGTGCTTCATCATGTTTTCCTTCGGAAACAAGTGCCATGGAAATGTTCTCAAGGAAGACCGTGCAGCATTAGGCAACATTAAGAATTCAAAGCCGGAATCTTTGCTGGCACACTTGGAAGATCAGAGACAAAGTGAATGGGTCTCTCTTTGGTTGGCTTGCTACCATGACAGTGATAAATGTAGAACTTTGAACGGGAAATTTAATGAGTCCGTTGGGAAGTCTTCAATGCAGAGACAGCGTCAAAATGTGACGGATGAAGCGCAATGGAGTAGTTAGCTGGGAAACCTGCTGGGACTGGGGAAGAGCTGTCCTCAGGAGATGGCGTTCCCCAAAGGAGCAGGTGCAATTACAGACACCATGGAAGGAAACTAAGGAATTCTCACAGCCATACTTTGCAGCTTAGAAGGGGAGGCCAACTTCTTCATCATCTCCAGACAACGAGAGGCTGAGGGGTGGTGAATATCAGTGAGCAACTGTCCTGTGTCTCCCAGGAAACAAGAGAGTAACATGTTTATCAAAATGGGACATTTGAGCCAGACTTTAGGAAGACTCGCCTATGGCGATTTAGATCCAAAATAGTTTTCCACAGAAGGTCACAGAATAGTTTATCAGAGAGTGTCAAGAAATCTGCACTTAAATTGTGCTGTGTTTTACCGCATGTTCTCACTCATAGGCGGGAATTGAACAATGAGAACACATGGACACAGGGTGGGGAACATCACATACTGGGGGAGGGATAGCATTAGGAGAAATAGCTAATGTAAATGACGAGTTGATGGGTGAAGCAAACCCACGTGGCACACGTATACCTATGTATCAAACCTGCACATTGTGCACATGTACCCTAGAACTTAAAGTATAATAAAGAAAAAAAATTGTGCTGTGTTTTAATGGTTAGGATGGCAGCTCCCTTGGAGAGGTCTTAGGAGCAGGTAGACTGGACTCCCAAGGATGCTGCCAGTCCTAGGGCTCTCTGGAATGGCACATGTGGCCAGCGACTGCCATGGTCACAAACCAGCTAAATGCACGGGACCCTGCAGACCGGTCTTGCCACGTGTGTACATTCCCATCATTCTCTTATGCATTTGTTTATGGATTCAATCTACTCTTATTGAACACTTCCTGTGTTCCAGATACTGCTAGATCCCAGATGCAGAAGGAGGACATGGACCCTTTCCTCACTGGCTTCCGCTTCTGATGGCAAATCTACCTATTATCACTCACTCGCTCTCCCCAACCGCAAATGCTGCCCATTGCCATGCTCTAGCACTGTCACTCTCCTAAATGTCCCCATCTGTTCACACAGCCCAAACTTTCCTGTCCTGTCCATAGCAGGGGCTGTCACACTATGTGTTTGATATTCTTCTTGTTTTTCACCAAGATCCTTAGATCTTCAAGTCTTAACAAAATGATGCCTCTGAGAACAAAGCCATCCAGACAAGCCTCATCGCCTAAGAGGTCATTCTTTGTTTGCTTGATACAGAGCCCGTCAGGCCAATCCAGCTCTGAGAAAAACTTCTCACAGTTGGGGACACGGCCATGGGGCGTGCTGTCTGGAGGTCCAGCTGCCCTTCCCCATGTGACCTTCTACACAGGTGTTCCCTGACGGACTCACACAGACACTGTACCCATACCCTACACCGGCTCCCCCTTAGTGATTGGTACACCCTCTCAAGCCTGTGGCAGTTGTGGCTCTCTAAGCCACACCTCAGTGTGAAGCGGAATTTAAGGAACCAGAGAGACTGGACAGAGTGCAGGAAAGTGTTTATTTTAAGGTGTACACCGGCCCAGCGGACATGTGTCCTAAAGGCTGAGCCCAGAACAAAGAAAACAAGTCCCTTTTAAGCATTTTGAGGCGGGAACTATGCGAAGCAGGCTTACAGAAATGAGATCAAAAGGCTGCTGTGACACTTTTGCCACCTGTCTTACATCTCTGTGAGAACTTGGTTTGCAGCTTGTGCTTATCTGTCTTGTGAACTTGTAGTTTGTGCAGGGAAGAAAGAAACAGGAGTTTATAGAGCCTACAAAATATGTGGAGGATAGATATGGTTATTGTTTCTTTGGACAGACAGTTAATATTCTGTTCTAACTTCACAGGGGCTACTTAAATTCTCCTCAGTCTTGGTTAATACAGAATTTCATTTTATGAGCTATTGTTATTTTTCTTACTATTATTATAATTTTTACTATTATTACTTATGCTATTATTCTGTTATTTTCTTAATTTCCCACTTCAAGTGGATGGAGCCCATTCCAAGCAAACTATTCCAAGGTTGGCTGTTTTTCTTCCTAATGCGTCAACAGCGAGAGAGCAAGGGCCTTCCTTTACCTACGCGTGAGCATCTGCCAGTGATCCAGCGGGTACCGCTTCCTCCCGGAACCCTGTCTTGACACTTTTTTCTATGAGTCAGTGAAGGATTCAAGAAAATTGGAGTTGAGGGGTTTTTTTGTTTTGTTTTGTTTTGTTTTCTTGCACTCGCACTGACTCACCTCATGGCATTGGGGTTTCTGCCTTCAAGAAAAAGAATTTTTTTTTTTTAATTTATTTATTATTATTATACTTTAAGTTGTAGGGTACATGTGCATAACGTGCAGGTTTGTTACATATGTATACTTGTGCCATGTTGGTCTGCTGCACCCATCAACTCGTCATTTACATCAGGTATAACTCCCAATGCAATCCCTCCCCCC